>NC_057798.1:207146400-207225581 GCF_018294505.1 Triticum aestivum
GAAGTCACCGGGGAGAAGTGCGACAAGCTCGCGGAACGAAACATCAAAAAATGTTCTCTCTCGGAGGGGGCTGAATAAGGGCAAGGGCATAAAGGTCATTTTCATAGTGTCAAACCATAGTGAAAGTGTGACCAACAAAACAGGCTCGACGAAACGAAGAAGTGAGCGTTGGTTTCACCTGATTTGGAGCTACGGATAAAAAGATATTGAGATTTTACTGCCAGGGACCTATCTGTAAAACTTTATTTTATAGACTGGGCCAAAACAGAAAACTGGAAAGCGTATTCGAGAGTTTACGCTTCCACTTATCCAGCGTGGCAGTGGCGGGGCCGGCTCCTGTGTGGCTGACAGGTGGGTCCCACCTTATCCACTCTCCTCTCTCCCTTCCCCGATGGCGAACTGCGGCAGAGGCAGGGCCGAGCGCTCCGGCGACGAGTCCGGCCGACTCCGGCCACCTCTGGCGGCGCCCGACCTACCGAACTGATCAGGAGACGAAGGCGCGCCCATCCCCGCACCAAACGTGCCTCTAAGAGGGCGGGAGGGAGAGCAACATGAACCATGGCGGACGGCGGCTCGGTCGATCTTGGGACGACGGCCCCGGCTACTCCGGCGACTAGTGGAGGGGAGGGGGAGGCTTGGTGGGTGGACAGGAGGCATCTAGGGGTGTAATGGAGGAGGGAGGGAGCTTAGTTGGCCGGGATCGAAGAAGGACAGAGGCGGCGGCCATGGCGGCAAGGGCGGGCTCAGGAGCTCCTTGGGATCGAGGGACTGGCTGGGCGGGCTCCTGGGGGAGAGGTGAGGCGAGTGGGGTGCTCGGGCGGCCTCGGGGGTGGCTTAAATAGCCGCGGGTGAGGTGGCCGTGCTGGCACTGCCGCGGACGCGTGGCCGGTGCCACGGACGCGTGCCCGCGCGCATGGGCTCGGGGGCAAACGACGGTGAGGGCACAGGGGAGAACTCTCACGGGGCAGAGGATACCAAGGGGGCGTAGGGAGGATGCGGCCGAGGAGGAAGACGACGGCCGGAGCACTGTGCTCTCGTGGGCGCTCGTCGATGAGCGTCGGTGAGGAAGAGGACGGAGGGGGAGAGGGGTCTAGGATGAATAGGACAATGATGCTGAGCTGGTAGACACCTGGGGTCAAGCCAGAACTGGCCGGAGCGACGCTGCTGTTGCCAACAGTGGCGAGACCACCGTTTTGGCTGGCTGCATTCGTGGTCACCACTGGCATGGCGCGCTCTCGAGGTTTTACTGAGGTTAAACCATGTCTGCTGCGTAGTCCTTCGAAGATGGGTTTTCACTGAGGTGGTAACTAAGTGAAAGAGGCTCTGGTTAAAAAGAAATAACCCTCTGAAGTTTACTGCAGTAAACTTCATCAGCTCAATGTGATCAACAGGGATAAGCTAAGGGCCAAAGAAGTTGTCTGGGGTGTTTAGGTTAGGAAGTACTATGATCCTGGAGGTTTTTAGGGTACAAGGATCAAGTTTTACTGCAGTTGCTTCACAACTGCATACTTGGTCCAGAAATGAAGATCATCAAGATGCACTCACATGGAGTGTCAACTTGATCTAATATTGGGCAAGGCTTAGTCATATGGTCCTATTAAGATGCTGTAAAAAGATTATGCTAAATGGACAAACCAAAATAGCACTTGCTTCACAAACATCTCCTCTGGACAGAAACTTGGAATAATTATGGTGGTCAAATGGCTCAATTAAATGATGCCAAAATGGGTGGAGAGATGTTTTATGGGTATAAGAATGATCTGGTAATTTATCAGGATTTTTTAAGCAATATAAAATATACTTGCTTCACAACCTGAAAATATTGCCAGAAACAAAGATTTGCTCCTGTGCTCACACAGATGATTGGATAGGGCTGCAAATGGGTGGAGGGGATTAATATGAGCACATTAAGGAGTGTGCAAAAGTTCAACTCATTTGGGTACTCCTAACTAGTACTTCCTTTACAAAGCCTTCTATCTGACAGAAACTTCGAAAATTCACTAAGGAAGATTGGCTAGGCAAATAAATTTGAACTTGTGCATGAGGCAATTATTTGGACATAAAAACATGCCCAAAAAGCTTGGGAGTCACTAGGAGAAATATAAATGACACTTCCTTCACAAAGTGCCATTTAGGGCAGAATAGGAAATGAATTATTGGAGGATTATTTTTTAACATGGAATGAAATTTTTTGCCATATTTGATCAAGATATGACCCAAACAATTTATGGGAATTATTTGGGAATTTTAGGAGTGATGGAAATGGAAAGGTCTAGGGAAAGATTTGGGAATGGCAAGCCACTCTGGAAGCAAAGAAGAGGTCATCTTCTTCAGTTTCCAGACCACAAAGCCACGAAAAAGAAAAACTCAGGCAAAAACCTCGGAGAAACAAAATAAAAAGATAGGGCCAAAAATCAGACTGTCACAAACCTTACCCCCTTAAAGAAATCTCGTCCTCGAGATTTGGTTGCTCAGGGAACAAGTATGAATATTCTGACTTAAGGAAACCGTTTCCAACTTGGGTATCCTTTTTCCTTTATTGTTGTTCCCACTAAATTTGTATCTGACTGGCCCTGGGGTAGTTTTATTTACTGTATCCACATTCTGACAGATCTTACCTGGCTTGCTCATGTTTACACAGGTTCCAATTTCTTTTTAGATCTGCCGACTAGCCGAGTGTGATTTAATTATCACGACTGAAATATGTATCACCAATCCAAAAGTGATTTCCGCTGGGTGTGCCACCCGGCACTGACAACCTTTCATGTAATGACGATCAAAATTTTCTGATGAAAACTCAAGTTTTGACTCATTGCATTGGGTTTCTCCACTACATGCAGGTCCTTTGGGTTCCAAACAGTGAGTTGAAACATAACCGTTTCCTGACAGATTCTGACTCATTGCAGAAGTTTCTGAATCATCTTAATCGGTTCCACTGTCGTGAGTATCAGATCCGTACCGAATATTTGATTGTCTCCTGTCGCGGCCATCATAAAGGGTTTGGCCTATATGATAATATCTGCAGACTGGACGGAAAAATTTTGTTCACGACAGGCTATCCATGATGATTCATATAAGTGAGGACTCAGGCTTCCAGACTATTAGTCCTCATGCCGATTACTCATGCTGTAGGCATATCCATGTGGATCAATACTGTATTAGACTGTTCGGGGGATCGTGTACGATTTTCATACCTGCATCACTGATCTTGCTCCTTCATTATTGTTTTCTTGGTCTGGATCCTTGGATGAAAGAGCTGGGCCATATTGCTTCTTCGTATGACCATAGGTACTGTCGGTGCAATTTTTCGGCAGTTGTAATTTATCCTCATTTTTCTGATAGGGTAACCCATTAAATGGCAGGTTCAACACCTCTCAAGTTCTGATCATTGGGAAATGATCATCCGAAACCCTTGCAAGAAATCGGCAAATAAATCAGTAGCCACCAGAATGGTCTTTACAACTCAGATCTAGGACATTACTGAAATAACTCAACCACGGCTCAGGACGGCCGAAAAACAGCTCAGAGCATGAGACCGGGTCGATAAGAAGAAGGTGGCAGCTCCCTAAAATAGCCAAAAGCAGCTATAGGGCTACTGTCACAAAAAGAAACTCAATAGCTGTACGAGACGGCCGAAAAGCAACTCAGACTCGTGACAGTCGTTGAAGAGAGAAACAAAAATCGACATCCACCCCGGATAGCTAGAAACAGCTCAAATCACAGGCATGGTGCCGTCATTGGTGAAAAAGGGGACAAGGGCTCATCAGGATCATTTTCCAGTTTCATGGGTACTTGTATGGAGCTCATTGATGTCGTCAATCCTCATAATCCTTTGTCGCACTGCGGTGTATACTGGCTTTCTTCTCTTGATCATTCTCACGTGGTCATCAGATCCTCATCTGAGTGACTTGTAAGATCTTGATGGTATGCTCATTGCATATATATGAGGACCTGATTCCGAGACATATATACGTGTATTCTGACTGACCAAAATGTTGCCAATCTGATTCTTGGGATTCACTGCCATATGCTGTCAATTCATAGTGTACTACCTTGTACCAATGTCTTACTGAGGAATATTTGCTGGCTTGTGCTTGAAACTTTCATCGGACAGCTTGCTGAAAAAGACTGGGTATCGTGCTTCTGAACCTTACCCCCTTAAAGACTTTGCTTGGGAAAGACTCAGTACCTTATGCTGGAAGCTTTTGCGGTTGCTTACTGAAGAAGGCAGAGTACCTTGCACGGGAAATCATCCATGTACCGTACTGAGGAAGATAGATGAATCTTGCCTTGGAGGCTTCTCTGGTATCTTGCGAGGGAAAAGTGGGTTGCTTACACCAGAAGCTTCTTATTGTGATATGCGGACCGTTTCCCACATATATAACCATCTGAATATTTTTGCTATTGATTTCTTGTATGAACCAGGGTTTTACTAGACTATCCTCCTTTCTGAGTATATGTCATATTTTTGCTTGCTTCCAGGTACATCGAGTTCCAAAATCATCCTCAATGAAAATTTAAACTTGTATCTGAGCCATACCTTTGATAATATTCTGTCAACCTTGCACACAATTTACCTTCTTGCTGATATAATCATTTTGTTGTGATGAGTGCACGCTAATGCAAACTTGATACTGACGGTCCATCCTGGATTTCTTTTGCATTCAGACGAGATATTCCAATTTTCATTGCAGTCTGCTGATAATTCCATTCTGTTTAGCTGAATTTTCAAAATATATGCATTTCTTCCTGACTCTTCGGGTCCGGTGTCGGCTGACGAGCAACTTTAATAGGGGAAAAATTTGTAACACCGAAGGCCCAAAGAAAGGAACAACAGAAACGACTAAAACAAAAGCATCTTATATTTATGGATGAAGCTTTTGGATTATTTAAGCTTGCAGGTATTCCTGATGATGTTGTCAAAAGGAAGGTCTTCCCTTTATCTTTGAAGGGAGATGCATTGACATGGTATAGGCTATGTGATGATACATGATCTTGGAATTGTAAACGATTGAAGTTGGAATTGCACCAAAAGTTCTATCCTATGCATCTTGTTCATCGTGATCGTAATTACATATATAATTTCTGGCCTCGCAAAGGAGAAAGCATTGCTCAAGCTTGGGGTAGGCTTAAGTCAATGTTATATTCATGCCCCAATCATGAGCTCTCCAGGGAAATGATTATTCAAAATTTTTATGCTCGGCTTTCTCCCAATGATCGCAACATGCTCGATACTTCCTCTGCTGGTTCTTGTATGCTGAAGACTATTGAATTCAAGTGGGACTTATTGGAAAGAATTAAATGCTACTCTGAATATTGGGGTTCCGATGATGGTAAGGAGTCAGGTATGACACCTAAGTTTGATTGTGTTAAATCTTTTATGGATACTGATGCTTTTCATGGATTTAGCACTAAGTATGGACTTGACTCTGAGATAGTATCTGCTTTTTGTGAATCTTTTGCTACTCACGTTGATCTCCCTAAGGAGAAGTGGTTTAAATATAATCCTCCTGTTGAAGTAAAAGTAGTTGCACCTATTACAGTTGAAGAAAAGACTGTCACTTATAGTGATCCTATTGTTCCTACTACTTATGTTGAGAAACCTCCTTTTCCTGTTAGGATAAAGGATCATGCTAAAACTTCGACTGTTGTTCATAAGAGTAATACTAGGACTTATACACCTCCTGAGCAAATCAAAGTTGAACCTAGTATTGGTATGGTTAAAGATCTCTTGGATGATGATGTAGATGGGCATGTTATTTATTTCTGTGGTGAGACTGCTAATATTGTTAGACCAGATGCTAAGATACATAGACCTGTTGTAGGCATGCCCATTAAAATAGGAGATCATTGTTATCATGGCTTATGTGATATGGGTGCTAGTGCTAGTGCAATACCCTATGACTTATATAAAGAAATTATGCATTATATTGCACCCGCTGAATTGGAAGGTATTGATGTTACTATCAAGCTTTCCAATAGAGATACTATTTCACCAATTGGGATTGTTAGAGATGTTGAAGTCTTGTGTAGGAAGGTTAAATATCCTGCTGATTTTCTTGTTCTCAGTTCCCCACAAGATGATTTTTGTCCCATTATTTTTGGTAGACCCTTCTTGAATACTTTTAAAGCTAGGATTGATTGCGAAAAGGATACTGTTACAATTGGCTTAGGGGATATGTCTCATGAGTTTAATTTTGCTAAGTTTCATAGACAACCCCGTGATAAAGAATCACCTAGTAAGGATGATATTATTGGTCTTGCTTCTATTGCCATGCCTCCTACTGATCTGTTAGAACAATATTTGCTAGACCATGAAAATGATATGTTTATGAATGAAAGAAGGGAAGTAGATAAAGTGTTCCTTCAACAGGAACCTATTCTGAAACACAACCTACCCGTTGAAATCTAGGGGATCCCCCTCCACCCAAGGGTGATCCCGTGTTTGAACTCAAACCATTACCTGATAATCTTAAGTATGCTTATCTTGATGAAAAGAAAAACATATCCTGTTATTATTAGTGCTAACCTTTCAGAGCAATAAGAAGAAAGATTATTGAAAACTCTGAAGAAGCACCGTGCTGCTATTGGATATACTCTGGATGATCTCAAGGGCATTAGTCCCACGTTATGCCAACACAAAATTAATTTGGAGGATGATGCCAAACTAGTTAGAGATCCTCAACGACGATTGAATCCTAAGATGAAAGAAGTGGTAAGAAAAGAGATACTAAAGCCCCTTGAGGCAGGTATAATTTATCCTGTTGCTGATAGTGATTGGGTAAGTCATGTCCATTGTGTTCCTAAAAAGGGAGGTATTACTGTCGTTCCTAATGATAAAGATGAATTGATCCCGCAAAGAATTATTACAGGTTATAGGATGGTAATTGATTTCTGTAAATTAAATAAATCTACTAAGAAAGATCATTACCTTTACCTTTTATCGATCAAATGCTAGAAAGACTATCCAAACACACACATTTCTGCTTTCTAGATGGTTATTCTGGTTTCTCTCAAATACCTGTGTCAGCGAAGGATCAATCAAAAACTACTTTTACTTGCCCTTTCGGTACTTTTGCTTATAGACGTATGCCTTTTGGTTTATGTAATGCACCCGCTACCTTTCAAAGATGCATGATGGCTATATTCCTTGACTTTTGTGAAAAGATTTGTGAGGTATTCATGGATGATTTCTCTGTTTATGGATCCTCTTTTGATGATTGCTTGAGCAACCTTGATCGAGTCTTGCAGAGATGCGAAGACACTAGTCTCGTCTTGAATTGGGAAAAGTGCCACTTTATGGTTAATGAAGGCATTGTCTTGGGGCATAAGATTTCCAAGAGAGGTATTGAAGTTGATAAAGCTAAAGTTGATGCTGTTGAAAAGATGCCATGTCCCAAGGACATAAAGGGTATAAGAAGTTTACTTGGTCATGCCGGTTTTTTATAGGATGTTCATTAGGGACTTTTCTAAAATCTCTAGGCCCCTGACTAATTTATTGCAAAAATATATTCCCTTTGTCTTTGATGTTGATTGTGTAGAAGCATTTGAAATACTTAAGAAAGCTTTGATCACTACACCTATTGTTCAGCCACCTGATTGGAATTTACCCTTTGAAATTATGTGTGATGCTAGTGATTATGTTGTAGGTGTTGTTCTAGGGCAAAGAGTTGATAAGAAATTCCATGTTATCCAGTATGCTAGTAAGACTCTTGATACTGCCCAGAGAAATTATGCTACTACTGAAAAAGAGTTCTTAGCAGTTGTGTTTGCATGTGATAAGTTTAGACCTTATATTGTTGATTCCAAAGTTACTATTCACACTGATCATGCTGCTATTAAATATCTTATGGAAAAGAAAGATGCTAAGCCTAGACTTATGAGATGGGTTCTCTTGCTCCAAGAATTTGATTTGCCTATTATTGATAGAAAGGGAGCTGAGAACCCCGTCGCAGACAATTTGTCTAGGTTAGAGAATGTTCTTGATGACCCACTACCTATTGATGATAGCTTTCCTGATGAACAATTAGCTGTCATTAATGCTTCTCATACTGCTCCTTGGTATGCTGATTATGCTAATTACATTGTTGCTAAATTTATACCACCTAGTTTCACATACCAGCAAAAGAAAAAGTTCTTCTATGATTTAAGACATTACTTCTGGGATGACCCATACCTTTATAAAGAAGGATCAGATGGTGTTATTAGACGTTGTGTACCTGAGCATGAACAGGAACAGTTCCTACGCAAGTGTCACTCTGAATCATATGGAGGACACCACGCTGGAGACAGAACTGCACATAAGGTATTGCAATCCGGTTTTTATTGGCCTACTCTCTTCAAAGATGCTCGTAAGTTTGTCTTATCTTGTGATGAATGTCAAACAATTGTTAATATTAGTAGACGTCAAGAAATGCCTATGAATTATTCTCTTGTTATTGAACCATTTGATGTTTGGGGCTTTGATTATATGGGACCTTTTCCTGCCTCTAATGGTTACACACATATTTTAGTTGCTGTTGATTACGTTACTAAGTGGGTAGAAGCTATTCCAACTAGTAGTGTTGATCATAACACTTCTATTAAAATACTTAAAGAAGTCATTTTTCCGAGGTTTGGAGTCCCTAGATATCTTATGACTGATGGTGGTTCACATTTTATTCATGGTGCTTTCCGTAAGATGCTTGCTAAGTATGATGTTAATCATAGAATCGCATCTCCTTATCACCCGCAGTCTAGTGGTCAAGTAGAGTTGAGCAATAGAGAGCTCAAATTAATTTTGCAAAAGACTGTTAATAGATCTAGAAAGAATTGGTCCAAAAAACTTGATGATGCATTATGGGCCTATAGAACTACATATAAAAATCCTATGGGTATGTCTCCGTATAAGATGGTTTATGGAAAAGCATGTCACTTACCTCTTGAACTTGAACATAAAGCATATTGGGCTATTAAAGAGCTCAACTATGACTTCAAACTTGCCGGTGAGAAGAGGTTATTTGATATTAGCTCACTTGATGAATGGAGAACCCAAGCCTATGAGAATGCCAAGCTATTCAAAGAAAAAGTCAAACGCTGGCATGACAAAAGGATACAAAAGCGAGAATTTAACGTAGGTGATTATGTGTTATTATTCAACTCTCGTTTAAGATTTTTTGCAGGAAAACTTCTTTCTAAATGGGAAGGTCCTTACGTTATCGAGGAGGTCTATCATTCCGGTGCCATAAAAATCAACAACTTCGAAGGCACAAGTCCGATGGTGGTGAACGGTCAAAGAATTAAACATTACATATCAGGTAATCCTATCAATGTTGAAACTAATATTATTGAGACCGTAACCCCGGAGGAATACATAAGGGGCACTTTCCAGAACATTCCAGACTCCGAAAAGGAATAGGTATGTGGTACGGTAAGTAAACCGACTCCAAAACAATTCTAATGGCAATTTTTATCCGTTTTGGAATATTTAAGAATTTTAGGAAGAAAGAAGTAATCCGGGAAGGACATGAGGCCTCCACGAGGGTGGAGGGCGCGCCCACCCTTCCTGGGCGCCCCCCTGTCTCGTGGCCACCTCGTGTGCCTCCCGAACTCTGTTTTCTTGCACGTTACGTATTTTGGTTGGTAAAAATTCATTATATAATCTCCCGAAGGCTTTGACCACAGCATCACGCAATTATCCTCTGTTTTCGTTTCGAGCTGTTTTTCTAACAGATTTAGAGCACCATGATGTCAGCCTCCTTCAACAATGAAGACAAGGATGCTTGGCTATTGAAGATAGAGCTGAAAAGAGAAGAACCGGAGGAGATCAACAAGGATGAAGGGATCAAGAAGTCCATAGAAGATCAAGCTCCGGCGATGGAAGAAGATAACATCCCTCAACCTTTACCTAACCTCTTTACTCCAACTGAGATTCAAGCTTTCAAGATGATTGAGTTAGCTTGTATACAGAATAAGTATTTCACACAGGAGAATATTTTGTTGAAGGATCATATCGCCGGACTCAAGGGCATTATCCGCAAGCTGGAGGAGCTTTTACGCTCAATGTGCCATTATCCACCATCATCATCACCACCTCCATCACCTCCGAGGACATAATCACATGGGTATGGGCACTCCCCTTGGCAACTGCCAAGCTTGGGGGAGGTGCCCCGATATCGTATCACCATCACACTCTTATCTTTACCGTTTTATTTAGTTCGATCCTTTTGGTAGCATCTTGATCTAGTAGATTGAAGTTTTAGTATCAATTAGTTTTGAGTTTTGCTTTGTGGTCTCCTTATGTAATCGAGTCCATGAGCTATCTATAATAAAGATTAGTGTTGAGTCAATGGCTTTGCTATGTTGCTATGATCTTGTGAAAGTAGAAAGAATAAAAAGAATAAAAGAGTTCATATTGATCTTATGGATAGTAATGACTTCACACATAGAAAGTATGAGGCATAAAAGTTGTTGAGAGTTGACAAACGTAGTTTTGGTCAACGTTGCAATTAATAGGAAGTAATAAGGAAAGATAGGTTTTCACATACAAATATATTATCTTGGACATCTTTTATGATTGTGAAGCACTCATTAAGTATGGCATGCTAAAAGAGTTGATGTTGGACAAGGAAGACAACGTAATGGTTTATGTTTTGTCACATCTCAGTTAAAGTATATTGTCATTGATCTTCCCAACATGTTGAGCTTGCCTTTCCCCCTCATGCTAGCCAAAATTCCTCGCACCAAGTAGAGATACTACTTGTGCTTCCAAATATCCTTAAACCAGTTTTGCCATGAGAGTCCACCATGCCTACCTATGGATTGAGTAAGATCCTTCAAGTAAGTTGTCGTGTTGCAAGCAATAAAAATTGCTCTCTAAATATGTATGACTTATTAGTGCAGAGAAAATAAGCTTTATACGATCTTGTTGTGGAAGCAATAAAAGCGACGAACTGCATAATAAAGGTCCATATACAAGTGGCAATATAAAGTGACGTTCTTTTGCATTAAGATTTTATGCATCCAACCCTAAAAGCACATGACAACCTCTGCTTCCCTCTGCGAAGGGCCTATCTTTTACTTTATGTTTTTACTTTATGCTTGAGTCAATGTGATCTTCACCTTTCCCTTTTTCATTTTATCCTTTGGCAAGCTCCTCGTGTTTGAAAGATCTTGATATATATATATATATATATATATATATATATATCCAATTGGATGTAAGTTAGCATGAATTATTATTGTTGACATCACCCAAAGGTGAATACGTTGGGAGGCAACACAATAAGCCCCTATCTTTCTCAGTGTCCGGTTGAAACTCCATAACCACAAGTACTGCGTGAGTGTTAGCAATTGTAGAAGACTATATGATAGTTGAGTATGTGGACTTGCTGAAAAGCTCTATTCTTGACTCTTTCTGATGTTATGATAAATTGCAATTGCTTCAATGACTGAGATTATAGTTTGTTAGTTCCCAATGAAGTTTCTGAACCATACTTGACATTGTGAATTGATTGTTACTTGAGCATAAGAAATCATATGATAAATCTATATATGTTGCTGTTATAAGAATGATCATGATGCCCTCATGTCTGTATTTTATTTTTATCGACACCTCTATCTCTAAACATGCGGACATATTTTTTGATATTGGCTTCCGCTTGAGGACAAGCGAGGTCTAAGCTTGGGGGAGTTGATACAACCATTTTGCATCATGCTTTTATATCAATATTTATTGCATTATGGGCTGTTATTACACATTATATCTCAACACTTATGGCTATTCTCTCTTATTTTACAAGGTTTACCATGAAGAGGGGGAATGCCGGCAGCTGGAATTCTGGCTGGAAAAGGAGCAAATATTGGAAACCTATTCTGCACAGCTCCAAAAATCCTGAAACTCCACGGAAGTCAGTTTTGGAATTAATAAGAATTATTGAGCGAAGAAAACACCAGAGGGGGCCCACACCCTGGCCAAGAGGGTGGGGGCGCGCCCACCCCTACTGGGCACGGCTCCTATCTCCTGGGCCCCATGGTGGCCCTCCGGTGCCCATCTTCTACTATATGAAGGCTTTTACCCTGGAAAAAAAATATCAAAAGCAAGCTTACGGGATGAAACTCCGCCACCATGAGGCGGAACCTTGGCGGAACCAATCTAGGGCTCCGGCGGAGCTGTTCTGCCGGGGAAACTTCCCTTCGGGAGGGGGAAATCATCACGATCGTCATCACCAACGATCCTCTCATCAGGAGGGGTCAATCTCCATCAACATCTTCACCAGCACCATATCCTCTCAAAACCCTAGTTCATCTCTTGTATCCAATCTTGTATCAAAACCACAAATTGGTACCTGTGGGTTGCTAGTAGTGTTGATTACTCCTTGTAGTTGATGCTAATCGGTTTACTTGGTGGAAGATCATATGTTCAGATCCTTAATGCATATTATTACTCCTCTAATTATGAACATGAATATGCTTTGTGAGTAGTTACGTTTGTTCCTGAGGACATGGGTGAAGTCTTGCTATTATTAGTCATGTGAATTTGGTATTCGTTCGATATTTTGATGAGATGTATGTTGTCTTTCCTCTAGTGATGTTATGTGAACATCGACTACATGACACTTCACCATTATTTGGGCCTAGAGAAAGGCATTGGGAAGTAATAAGTAGATGATGGGTTGCTAGAGTGACAGAAGGTTAGACCCTAGTTTATGTGTTGCTTTGTAAGGGGCTGATTTGGATCCATATGTTTAATGATGTGGTTAGGTTTACCTTAATACTTCTTTTGTAGTTGCGGATGCTTGCAATAGGGGTTAATCACAAGTGGGATGCTTGTCCAAGTAAGGGAAGTACCCAAGCACCGGTCCACCCACATATCAAATTATCAAAGTACCGAACGCGAATCATATGAGCGTGATGAAAACTAGCTTGATGATAATTCCCATGTGTCCTCGGGAGCTATTTTCTCATTATAAGAAATTGTCCAGGCTTGTCCTTTGCTACAAAAAGGACTGGGCCACCTTGCTGCACTTTATTTACTTTCATTGCTTGTTACTCGTTACAATTTATCTTATCACAAAACTATCTGTTACCTGCAATTTCAGTGCTTGCAGAGAAAACCTTACTGAAAACCGCTTGTCATTCCCTTCTGCTCCTCGTTGGGTTTGACACTCTTACTTATCGAAGGGACTACGATAGATCCCCTATACTTGTGGGTTATCAGAAGACGAACTGATTTAGGCAGCGAGTTTGAAGAGCTTGTGCCAACAATAGTGGCCAGTAACTCGAACACTACAACAAGACATGACTTTGTCTCACTGTCGTCAAGATAGTTTTTATCAGCTTTCTTGGAGACCAACAGGGATGTCTCACTATCTTGAACCTTATCTGCATTACTTCCTTTACCATTGCATAATGGGGTACTCTTCTCCAATATTTTGTTTACATTCTAAAAGAGAAACAAGTAGACACATCACAGGTTTACCATGTTGTATATGAAACTCATTTTGGTAAATCAGTTCAGTAGTAAAGTGGACATGATAGCAGCATGAAACAAACATATATCTATGTACCATGGTCACTATATTGTCTATATCATTATAGTTTTTGTTGCCAAATCAAGATAGAGACACAGTTCAAATAATATATGTTTAAGACAAAGCAGAATAGACAGAAAATAAGAGTGGGAAACTACAGAGCAATAACAACACTTGTAATGTGCATGACATGAGACCATAACTGTTTATTCAATTGAAACTGAAATCAACATAGAGCAAGTTACAATAGCAAACCAGTTAAAGAAACAGGTTTAAAACATACCTGTTGCGCCATTGGAGTTTCAATTCCATCCTTCAAATTTGAAAATAGTTGGTATGAGTAAATACGGTGTTGCAAGAGCAAAGGAGTATGAACCATAGCTATAGAGCCTGACCCGAGAACAATTCTTCTTCTACTTTAAGTGTTGAGTTGGGATTCAGAGTGGTGGTCCTCGTGCTTTGGGCACTGCAGTTCTCTTACTAACTGCTCGTGTTTGGGTGCTGTGTGGTGGAGAAAGTGCTGTGTCAACTGGAACTGGGTTACTATCTGCTGGGGTTGGGGTTAGAAGGGGTGTAGCTGGTTCTCTGTCCAACTGGGTAGGGGTACAATTTGCGAGAGTTTGGGTTATGTGTGGTGGGGCTGGTTCTTGGGCAAGTACAACCATCTCGTTCTATCCGAATCGACTGGTAGCACATATTTTATGAAGACCGTGTTGTTACTCCCTTAGATACTGCCACCACCCTCTCCAATTCAAATGGCTGATAATCAAGAAAAGTAATTGAATGTACAGACATTGTATGATAGACAGGTGCAATCGATAGCGGGGAATAAAAGAGGGCATGAAATAATTCTCATTTATGTTGTCTAACCAAACAGGATAGCATGACACAATTTCACATATATGATGGCTAACTAAACAGGATAGCATGACACAATTTCACATATATGATGGCTAACTAAAAAGGATGGAAAGACCTAGTTCAAAATATGATGACTATGTAAACAGGATGACATGATATAACTATATAATTTATTTATTAAATAGGTTGGCATGCCATAATTCACATACATGCCGCCTATGGAAACATGATAACATGATATAATTCACAGACAAAATGACATAATTCAAAATATGGTGACTGTAAACACTAAGCAGGATGAGATGATATAACTATATGATGTCTTTATTAAATGGGTTGGCATGCCATAATTCAGATAGATACTATCTATGTAAATATGATGGCATGATATAATTCAAATATATGATTTATATACTAAGCAAGTAAGTAGATGGCAATCACATATATGATGTAAAAACTAAGTAATGGAAGACAACATGCATGACATGAGTAATATAACCCTACCAAGTTTGAGCATAGACCTCAGGGGGAAATAGGACTAGTCATATGTCTCTGAATCCTCCTCTGAGGAGCTATCTGTAACCAGCAAGATGTATGCTTTAGCAGGTAGCATTGTCTGCTCTGAATACCTTGTTTTCACTCCAGATACTTCCATCACCGCTTCAAATGGCTGATGCACATGAAGAGTAGTTGAATATACAAACGTTGTTGACAAATGGAACACGTAATACAAAAAAAGGATAGCATGATATAATTCACGTATATGATGATTGGCTAAACAACATGGCATTACATAATTCACATATATAATGCCTTGCAACAAGATAGCATTGCATAATTCACATATATAATGTCTTGGCACAAGATGGCATTGCATAATTCACATATATGGTAATTAGACACTAAACATGTGGCATTCACGCAAAGCATGTCTAAACTAAGCAAATGATATAGCAACGCAAGACACCATACGCACGATATGAGCAACAAAACCCTGCCAAGTTAGAGCATACACCTCAAGGGGGAAATAGGATTGGTCATCTGTCTCTGAATCCTCCTCTAAGGTGCTATCCGTAACTAGCGATATACGCGCTTCGTCAGATAGCATAGTCTGCTCTGAAGACCTTGTTTTCACTCCAGAATTTTCCATCACTGTGGAAAATGGATGATGCACACGAAGAGTAGTTGAATGTACTAACATTGTTGACAAATGTAATACGTAACGAAAAAAAGGATGGCATGATATAGTTCACATATAAGATAACTGGCTAAGAAGGATGGTATTGCAAAATTCACATATATGATGCCTGGCTAAACAAGATGGCGTTGCATAATTCACATATACAATAAAGAAACTAAACAGATGACATTCACACAAAGCATGTCTAAACTAAGCAGATAACATATTTGATGTATAAATTAGGGCTGGATTTCGAGCCGAGTCGAGCCAACTCGGCTCGACTCGCTAGAGCTCGTTTTGTTAACGAGCTAGCTCGACTCGATTCATTACTATAACGAGCTCAAACCCAAGATTGGCTCGACTCGTATAACTCGTGAGCTGGCTCGTTTAGCTTGTTAAGCTTGTTAAATATATGAACATAAAACCCTCAAATATGATAAAAATGATTATGTATATATTAAACATATATATCACTAAACAATTGGAATTTTCTTGTGACACATGAGTCTCCTGGGCGGCTGGGCCTTGTGTTGTGCTCCTGGGACGCAGGATGCTGAGTTGCTGATCTTTTTTTTTGGATTTGGAGTAGCTAATCTTTTATACCGAGCCTAATGAGTTACACAAGTACTCGTGAGATTGGCTCATTTAACTTGGTCTATAAATGATTTTAAACTAAAGCTCGACTCGACTCGTTATTCTTGGAGTTCGAGTCGATTCGAGCCGAGTCACGAGCTACTTGTTTAGCTCGCGAGCTTCGAGCTTTTTTTCAGCCCTATGTATAAAGTAAGCAATGCAAGGCACCATATGCATGATATCACCAACATCAGCATGCCAAGTTAGAGCGAAGACCTTAGGGGGTAAATAGAAGTGGTCTTATCCTTCTGTATCTCCCTCACAACAGTTATCTTCCTCTTGATTACAATCCGAAATGGGTGGAGGGGGGCTGCCTTTGCGCCCACCATGGAGCGACGTCTGCATGAAATTTTATTGCCACACAAGGCTCATCTCTTTTGCTCTACATGTTCAGTTCCATCATGTACAATAACTAACATGCATAGGAATAAAACATAGTGAGATTATGTAAGAGTGCATGCAGAAATCCAGAGTGATGGTAGCAACCTGTGGATAGACCCAAGATGAATGATAGCAGGCAGATAATGGCTTCAGTTAAAAAATATAGATAATGGGTTCTTTACTGTTTTTTTCCCACCCAACATGAAACTCATAGTAGACACCAGAGATTAACTAGATAGTAGATAGATACTATTGATTGCGGACCCGATATGTACCCCACAACCATTTAAGAACTCAAGTTTGAGCATTAGTTTGGAGCTGACTCAGAGTCTAATCGGTGAAATGGACGATAAAGTAGCATGTAATATTAAGCTATGCATAATGTAAGCAGACACAAAAGAGTGCGACCTCTCTTGCGGAGCCATGTAGTCCTCAAGGTCACTATGGTAGATCTTCACGAAGTAGGCGATCTCCTTTCCCTTACAAACTCCTTGGTTCAACTCCACAATCTTGACGAAGGCTCCCAAGTGACACCTAACTAATCTAGGAGACACCACTCTCCAAAAGGTAATAGATGGTGTGTTGATGATGAACTCCTTGCTCTTGTGCTTCAAATGATAGTCTCCCCAACACTCAACTCTCTCACACAGATTTGGCTATGGTGGAAAGATGATTTGAGTGGAAAGCAACTTGGGGAAGGCTAGATATCAAGATTCTTGTGGTTGGATTGGAATATCTTGGTATCAACACATGAGTAGGTGGTTCTCTCTCAAAAAATGAGTAGTGGAAGTGTAGGCACGTTCTGATGGCTCTCTCACACATGGAGAAGGGGGTGGAGGGGTATATATATCCTCCACACAAAATCTAGCCGTTACACCAAATTCCCAAACTCGGTGGGACCGAATGGTTAAACTCGGTCAGACCGACTTGGTTCAAAATGTGAACGTGAGGCATTTCAGTGGGGCCGACAAGGTCAACTCGGTGAGACCGATGTGCTAGGGTTAGGGCAAAACCTCATCTCGGTGAGACCGATTGCGTGAACTCGGTGAGACCGGTTTCAGCAATAAGCAAACAGAGACTTGGTCAAGCAAACTCGATGGGAGCGACTCCGTATCTCGGTGAGACCGAAATAACTGTAATAGGTAACAGAAACTTTGCAAGCCCATCTCGGTGAGACCGAGATCCCATCGGTGAGACTGAACTGATTAGGGTTTCTGCCAGTGGCTATGTCAAGTGAACTCGGTGGCGCCAGATAGATCAAACCGGTGGGGCCGAGTTTGACTTTAGGTTTAGCACATATGTGGAAATGAGAAGGTGGTTGAGGGCTTTGGAGCATATCACTAAGCACTTTGAGCAGGCAAGCCATTAAGCAACACCTCATCCCCTTTTAATAGTATTGGCTTTCCTATGGACTCAATGTGATCTTGGATCACTAAAATGAAAATGTCGAGTCTTGAGCTTTTGCCATTATTTGTCCTTACCATCTTGAAGGGGTTCCACATCCTCTTATCCTGCCACTCCACTGTTGAACTCATCTGAAATATACTAGGTAGAAGTATCAGTCCAACAAGAGATATATTGACATTAATTACCAAAATCACCCAGGGTTCAAAACCCCACCCTCCTCCGTCCGCCACCTCACCACTGCCCAGCCAGAGCCTCTTCCCCAACAACGTCATCCACCACAACATCTCGACGTCCCTCATCCACCTCGTGGGATGAGGATCCATCGTCCCGCTGGTTCAGCCGCCCCGTCCTCCACCTCGAAGTAGCTGCTCCGATGTTCGCCTCGTCTATCGCGGCTGCTCCATGCCCAGAGTGCCGCCTTAACCTGCTCCACCGTAACTGCAACATCCTCACCGAGTCCTCGGACGAAGCCGAGGCCTACTCGGAGCCACCAAAGAGGTTGTACACTCATTGCATCGCACCTTCTCCTTAACTTGACCTCTCGGTGCCGACGGTGCTCCATCCCGCACGCCCATGGTGCGGGTACCTCAAAGCCGGCGCCGCGGGCGACATCTCCACGGAGGCTCTCCCCCAGCGTGAGGCCCGTTCGGCGGCGGCGGCCATACCAACCGGATCTGCTGCTGCTGCTCCGGCTCTCGCTCACTTGCTCGCGCTGCTGCTGCTACTCCGGCTCTCGCTCGCTCGCGCTGCTACTGCTGCTCCGGCCCTCGGTCGCTCGCGCTGCTGATGCTGGTACACGGGCTGCTGCAGCTACACAAGTTGCTGCTCTGGCTCTAGTTTGCGCTGCTCCTCCAGGCGCTGCTGCTCCGGCTGCTATCTGCTACTATGTTCCCCGTCGATCGCCTGCTGATTTAGATCACTGTTTCTCTACTACTAATGCTCGAGCGGCCTAAAGTACATTTGAAGTGCCTCTCTGCTACCAGTGCGTTCAGTTTCGACAGTAATATTCAGATTCCATAGTGAATTTCAGTTTTCACAGTTAAATCCAGAGTCAATAGTTATTACCTTGTCTGCTGTAGTCAGGTGTTTTTTTGGTGATGTGAATTTTACATCTATCACTTTTTGGTAATGTATTTTACACCATCTATTGGAGATGCTATTAGAATCCCACTTGAGATTAACGATGTATGTCTTGTACCGCTTCAGCCTCGACGTCTTATGGCTTGCCGCAACTGCTCCAACGATGGAACCATCCATCACAACAGAGCAGTGCCTCGGACGCCGTCTACAGATTCCTCAGATCTTCCTCCACACCTCCGATAGCCACCTCTGCCTCAACTTCTTCGGCGACTAACCAAATGATGCCGAGGTCGACACAACTACGGCAAAGAGGTTGTGCACTTGTCGCATCACTTATTACTCTACATTCATGTCCATCCATTAGGGCTATTTTGGTTCGAAGGAAAAACTAAAGGAAAAACATAGCAATAGGAAATTTTCCTATGGCACTCTACTATTAAATTATTCATGCATTTTGTTAAAAGGAATGGAGCAAAACGTCCACCTAGACCTACTTTTCAAAATCCTATGCATGAAAACAAGACCAAGTGCATTAGTGGTAGAATAACATTCTAACTATACACACTTTCATATGGTTTCACTTTAATTTGGCCATGTTTCTTTGCATTCCTCTGCTCTTCCAATTCATGTGAACCAAACACCCAAGTTGACAAAAATCCTGTGTTTATAAATCCTCTGTTTCCCACGTGCATTCCTATCCTATTCCGGTGTTTCTCCTATCCTTGCGTTTTTAGAATCCTGCAAGCCAAATGAGCCCTTACAAAATTACTTCAATTATAGGTAGGTGTCGAAGAAAACTTTGTGTGGTTTGTCCTGCTCCTGCCGCAACGTCGTCCACCTCACCTGAGCTGCTCCATCGACAGAAGCATCCACCAAACCAGAGATCACGACTCCTGGCCGTCTTTGGCAGCCTCAGATCTCCTTCCCTCCGGCTGGCACCCACCGCAATGGCATCACCATCATCAACTCAGCAGATGAACCTGAGGAGTGCACATGTCCACAAGAGAGGTCGCACCCTTTTGTTTCTACTTATGTTATGCATTGCTTAATATTACCTGTTACTTTATCGTCCTGTTCACCTCTTAGACTCCAAGTTAGGTCCAAATTAATGTTCATACTTGAGTTTTACAATTAGTTGTGGGCACATATCGGGGCAGCAATGAATAGTATCTCTGTCTGTTATCTAGCACATATCGAGGCATCAATGAATAGTATATCTACCTATGTTGTTCATCTTCTGTGGGAAAGAAATAGTAAAACAATCATCATCTGTCCTTTTATTAAATTAAAGCTATCATCAGCCTGCTATCATTATTTTTGGATCCTCCACTGGTTGTTACCATCACTCTAGATTTCTGCATGCTCTCCTTACATAATCTCACTCTATTTTTTTCGTATGCATGTTAGATATTTTACATAGTCATGCTGAACATGTGGAGAAAAAGAGAGGAGTTTTGCGCGACAATACAATGTCATGCAGACATCGCTCCATGGTGGGTTCAATGGCAAACCCTCCCCCTCCCCAGATTGTAATCTAGAAGAAGATGTCTGTTCTGAGGCGGATTCAGACGCATCTGACCTCTCCTATTTACCCCCCAAGGTGTTTGCTCTAACTTGGCATGTTGATGTTAGTCATATCATGCATATGTTGCCTTGCAGTGCCTACTATCGACATCATATATGTCATCTGCTTAGTTTAGACATGTTCTATAATGCCACTTGTTTAATTTCTATATCATACGGGATTATGCAGTCTCATCTCTTTTAGCTAGCCATAATATATGTGAAATATGCAATGCCATCCTGTTTAATCAGGCATCATATATTTGAATGATATCTTGCCCATCCTTTTCTTCATTACATTTCCATTTTTCCATAATGATTGTACATTAAACTACTCTTTCTGTGAATCAGCCATTTGAGTGGGTGATGGAAAAAATCTGGAGTGAAAAGAAGGTCTTCAGAGCAGACAATGCTACTTGTCGAAGCAGATCTCTTACTGGGTCCCGATAGCTCCTCAGAGATGGATTCAGAGACATATGACCAGTCCTATTCCCCCACCGAGGTGTATGCTCTAACTTTGCATGGTTATACTGCTCATATCATGCATATGGTGTCTTGCATTGCAAAGTTTAGACATCATATACACAATATTCAACACCATGTTCTTAGTACAGACATCATATATGTGAATGCCCTCTGCTTAGCATATAAATCACATATGTGAATTAAATCATGCGATCCTGATTACTTAGATAACATGTATGTGAATTATTTCATGCAAACCTGTTTACTAAAGACATCATATAATTATCTCATGCCATCCTGTTTAGTTAGTCATCATATCTTTGAATTATGTCATGCTATGCTATCCAGTTTAGATAGACATCATATATGTGAAATTATGTCATGCTATCCTTTTTAGTTAAACAATATACATGTCAACTATCATGCCTTGTTTTTTCCACACTATCTATTGCATCTGTCTCTCATACAATGTCTGTGCATTCAACTATGTTTCCTGTTTATTAGCCATTTGAATTGGAGCGGGTGATGGCAGTATCTAGCAGAGTAAAAACACGGCCTTCAAATAAAACAGTGCTACCTCTTGGTGGAGATAGCACCCCGGTTGTATGTGTATGAGAACCAGCCCTACCACACATAACCCAGACTCCCGCAGATTGTACCCTACTGCGATGGAAAGAGAACCAGCTTCACCCAATCTAACCCCAACCCTAGTAGATAGTAACCCAGTTCCTGTTGACACAACACCATATCCACCACAGAGCTCCCAAACAAGAGCAGTTAGTAAGGCAACTCCGGTGCCCAAAGCGCCAGTACTACCATGGAAACTCCAACTCCACCAGTTAGTACACCTATTCCTGTGGAGGATGCACAACCAGCCATTTGTAGTTTAGCATCTATCGCATTTGATGTTGTTAAATCCTATGTGCATATCTTCCCATCATGGAAATATTATACTGAAGATGATGGAAAATGCCAGTTGTAGGTGTTTGTCCAGGAGTTATGTGTAAGTAATGTTATTCATGGCAATTACTTTTCTTTGTCCCGTACATTCTACCTCCATGATGGTTATAATATAGTTTTCCCATTTTTCTCTATAGAGAAGGACCAATTTGGAAACTCAGGATGAGGTAACCTATGCTAATACCTCTGATATCTTCAAGAATGCTTGGTGGCATTATCAGAATTACCTGAAGAAAATGTACTTCAATGGCAAAGAAACTTATCAAATTCCCTTACGTTCTTCTGAGACACATTTACTGGATGATGACTCGGAACGCCTTGTTCAGTGCTGGCCCCGAACCAAGAATGTGGTAAGGTCTATGAGTTCATTTTTTATTTTTAGGTACTATATGCCTACGTATTACTGTACTCTGTTCATGTAGAAAAAGTGCTTAAACCTGAAGAACAACTATTCTTATTTAAGATTCCATTGCTATCGTGCATATTGCTTTGATCTTGTATCACCGTATTTACTCATACAAACTTATTTTAAAACTGAAGGATCCAATCGAAACTCCAATGGCACAACAGGTATGTTTACACATGTTTCTTTAACAGGGTTGCTCTTATAAATAGCTCTTTTGATTTCAATTTCAATTGTGTATACAGTTGACTTCTCATATCATGCACATTACTAGCATCACAACAGAGCCAATAGTGTTGTTGTACATGTAGACCCGTGGTACCCATCTGAAATCTTGTTGTGCTGTGTAGTTTCCCATGCTTTGTATTCTTTCAGTGCTGCTTTGTCTTGAACTGATATGATTTGAACCGTGTCTCTATTTTGATTTGGCAAGACAATGCAGTGACCATAGGACATAGATATATGTTTGTTTGATGCTTTTATTGTGTACTGCTTGGCAATAAAAGACTTGGTACTTTAATCCTGTCCACCTTACTAATGAGGTGGTTCATCGAAAAGAGTTTCATATACTAGTACATGCTAAACCTGTCATGTGTCTGCTTGTTTCTTATTTTAGAATGCTGACAGAATATTGGGGAAGAGTGCCTCATTAAGCAATGGTAAAGGAAGTAATGCAGATAAGGTTCAGGATAGTGAGACATCCTTGTTGGTCTACAACAAAGATGATAAAACAACTAAGGAAAACTGTCTTGAAGACAGTGAGACAATCCCAAAGTCTTGTCTTGGTTTAGTGTTCGAGTTACTGGCCACTACCGCTGGCACAAGCTATTCAAACTCACTATCTGAATCAGTTCGGTTTCTTGAGTCTCAACTACAAGCTAAAAGACATCGATCGGCTGTGTTGCGACAAGAAGATGAAGGACTGCGGAAGTCCCTAGAGCATTCAGATGCATACTTTCTGGTGCAATAGCAAGCGTTGGAGGATTTTAGCGCCAAACAGGACAAAGCTAATAAGCTTGCTAAGCTTATTGCCAGCATGGCGGATACCCAGGATAACGTTTCTTGAGCTCTTCTGAAGTTGTTTCAGTTATGGACTTGTTTTGCTGCCGCGTTTATTTGCACCGCTGACTGATTTAGACGGCCAGTGTATGTAATATGCTGCTTTGTTCCCTATATTTGCACTAGTGGCGAACTTTGATGCCCAATGGATGTAATATGTGTAATAGCCGAAATAGCCTAGCGATAGTTTCTTGCTTATTTATTTCTTTATTATATTGTTTAGTTATTTTCTTGTAGTCACTGCAGTTCTTTTTCCGTGTTTTTCTAGTGGCCACAATAACCTATTTTTATAACTAGGCCACAATTACCATGGCAACACACGGACTATTGTAACCATGGTCCTGCTACCTTTTGTAGTGACCATGGCCCTCCACGGGCTGTACAATCCATGGGCCTTCTACGGGCCATAGGATCCATGGGCCTTCTATGGGCCGTAGGATCCATGGGCTTTCTAGGGCCGTAGGATCCATGGTCCTTCTATGGGCCGTAGGATCCATGGGCCTTCTATGGGCCGTCTAATCCATGGGCCTTGTACGGGCCGTATAATCGTTTCGCCAAACATGGGCCGTACTATTCATGGACCAATAATGGTCCGCAAAATGGGCCGTAAACGGGCTAAAGTGGAAATCGTATGTTTTATGGCCTGACCATAACATGTCGTTAATAGGCCGTATCTGATGACGCTATGAAAACATCCCAATGGGTTAGTGGGCCACAAACAAGCCGACTGTAACCACTGGCTGAATTTGGCCCACAAGCGGAACAAGCTAGTAACGGGCTATAAGTAATCGAATTCTGGAAATGAGCCCAAGAATAAATGGGCCCTTCAAAGGCCGAAAGTTAACATGGGCAGGAAACGGCCAACGGAATAATGGGCATAAAGTGATACACTATTCATAATGGGCCAGTTTCATCTCAGGCATTTAATGGGCCCAGAGTTACAAAGGGCCTCCTATGGGCCAAAAGACGTCACAGGCCATACATGGGCCAGAAGGTACAACGGGCTAGAATCAAATTGGACGGCCAAGATGATGCTACTAGGCCAAATTCCGGTAGGCCATAACGGGCCATGAGTTAGCAGGCTGTAAATGGGCTATATGCAAACATGCCGTTAATAGGCTTTCCTTGGGCCGGCCCTCTACCTTTTGACCAAGTCAAATGGGCCGGCCTTTTCACTGGAATGGGCCTCTGTTGGGTCGTGCCACGTGTCGATGTATCATAGGCGCCTTCGGTTCAATGAATGGATGCCATCTGTCCCAACGGTGAGGCGACACGTGGTTCCTCTGGCCATTGAGAATTTTACACATGGAAAATCCCCATTGGTCCGGGCTGTTAACAGGTTATCGGATCCAAACCGGAACCCGATAGCTTAATGGCGACCTGTTATGGTGGATGCCACGTGTCGGAACCCGATAGCTTAATGGCGACCTCTTACGGTGGATGCCACGTGTCGGTCACCCTTGACAAAAGCACTTTTATGACGCCCGATTTATCGTCATGGAAGTGGACACTTGAGGGAGTCCTGGATTAGGGGGGTATCCGGACAGCCGGACTATATACTGCGTCTGGACTATTGGAGCGTGAAGATACAAGACTCAAGACTCCGTCCCGTGTCCGGATGGGACTCTCCTTTGCGTGGAAGACAAGCTTGGCGATCCGGAAATTATATTTCCTTCCTTGTAACCGACTCCGTGTAAACCCTAGCCCTCTCCGGTGTCTATATAAACCGGAGAGGTAGGTCCTTAGAAGGGGGATCACAATCACAATCATAATCATAATCATCATAGGCTAGCTTCTAGGGTTTAGCCTCTACGATCTCGTGGTAGATCTAGTCTTGTACTACTCATATCATCAATATTGATCAAGCAGGAAGTAGGGTTTTAGCTCCATCGAGAGGGCCCGAACCTGGGTAAACATTGTGTCCCTTGCTTCCTGTTACCATCAGCCTAAGACGCACAGATTAGGACCCCCTACCCGAGATCCGCCGGTTTTGACACCGACATTGGTGCTTTCATTGAGAGTTCCTCCGTGTTATCGCTGCAAGGCTTGATGGCACCTCCAATCGTCCACAACACGGTCCAGGGTGAGACTTTTCTCCCCGGCCAGATCTTTGTGTTCGGTAGCTTCGCACTGCGGGCCAATTCGCTTGGCCATCTGGAGCAGATTGATAGCTACGCCCCTGGCCACCAGATTAGGTTCGGAAACCTGAACTACACGGCGGATATCCACGGAGACTTGATCTTTGACGGATCCGGGCCTGTGCCAGGAGCGCCGGACAGTCACGACGAGCACGGCCTAGACCTGCTGTCGGACAATGCTCGGGATATCACCCCCGCAGTAGCCTTGGACCTAAATCCAGAGCAGATTGCGCTGCCCAAGGACGGGTGGATGGACCCTGTCCCGCGGGCCGCACACCCATCAGCGGTAGAGCCGAACACATGCCTCACCCCCGAAGAAGCCTGTGACACCGGACCCCCGGACTCATATCCGGTTGTAGGCTCCAGTCCGTGCGCTCCTGAGCCTGCCGAACCTGGTTGGGCTCCTGTATTGGAGTTCACCGCCGCGGATATCTTCCAGCACTCGCCCTTTGGCGACATGCTGAACTCATTGAAGTCTCTCTCTTTGTTAGGAGACTCTTGGCCGAACTATGCCCGGTTTGAGTGGGAAGCAGGCGCCGAGGGAATTCGTTGCCCACCCACCACCCACTTCATTGCCACGGTTGATGATTTAACCGACGTGCTTGACTTCGACTCCGAAGGCATCGACGGTACAGACGACGATGCAGGAGAAGATTCAGAATCACCGGGGCGCTGGACTACTACCTCGTCATACGATATATACATGGTGGATACTCCCAAGGAGGAGGACGGCGACAATCCGAAGGATAAAATCCCTGGGAAAAAGCCAAAACGACGGCGCAGACGCCGCTCAAAGTCTAGCAATAGTAAAAATACCGACAAGAGCGCCAGAAAGATCGACACACCAGTCAACTCCGAAGGCAACAACGACCATATGGACACAGCAATGGAGCAGGATGAGCCAGGCCACGCCGAACACAGTTCAGAGCAGATGCCCGATCACAATGATCCCGAGGGACGAGTTCATCAAACCGCCCTAGGACAAGAACACAGTCCAGATGACGATGCATTCATCACCCCGGAAACACGCGTGGAATGAGATAACCTCCACAGAAGGCTTATGGCCACTGCGAGAAGTCTAAAGAAGCAGAAGCAACAGCTAAAGGCCGCACAGCAAATGCTCAATCGCAGATGGAATAAAGTGCTAGACATTGAAGAAAAGTACGGCGACGATCGCCATACAAAGAGCTATCCAAAACGCAAGCAGCTGCCAAAATTCGACGACGAGGCCGTTCCACCAAAGAACAACATGGCCAGGAGACCGGACAAACCCCTTCATAACCGCAACAGAGCAGCTACCGACGCCGAACACGATTTACGCAAGCTCCTAGATAAGAAGGCCAGCGCGGCTAGGTCCATCTACGGATCTAAAGGACATACCCCAGCGCGGGACTATGGTCACCAAAATGATCATACCGATCGGATACCAGTTCGGAATAAACACCTGACACAACAACAGCCGACTGCATGCCACATCACATCCAGATACAGAGGGGCTGCTCACCCCTTGTGCTTCACCGAAGAAGTATTGGACCATGAATTTCCACAGGGTTTTAAACCTATGAACATAGAGGCATACGACGGAACGACAGACCCAGGGGTCTGGATCGAGGATTTTATCCTGCATATACATATGGCTCGTGGAGATGACCTCCACGCCATCAAATACCTTCCCCTCAAGTTGAAGGGACCAGCTTGACACTGGTTGAAAGGCCTCCCCAAAAATTCAATTGGAAGTTGGGAGGAACTCGAGGACGCTTTCAGGGCCAATTTTCAAGGGACTTATGTCCGGCCTCCGGATGCAGACAATTTAAGTCACATAATCCAACAGCCCGAAGAGTCCGGCCGCAAGCTTTGGAACAGGTTCCTCACTAAGAAGAATCAAATTGTCGATTGTCCCGATGCCGAGGCCTTAGCGGTGTTCAAACACAGCATCCGAGACGAGTGGCTTGCCAGACACCTCGGCCAAGAAAAGCCAAGGACAACGGCAGCCTTAACGAGCCTTATGACCCACTTTTGCGCGGGTGAAGATAGCTGGTTGGCCCGTAAAGGCACCAGCGACCCAAGCACATCCGAAATAAGGGATGGCAACGGGAAGCCACGGCAGAATAAAAACAAACGTCAAAACAAGGAAGAGAGCCCGAACAACACAACAGTCAACGCCAGATTCAGAGGCTCTCGACCCGGTCAGCAAAAGAAGCCATTTAAAGGCAGTAAAGAGGGATCGTCCGGTCTGAACAGAGTCCTGGACAGACTGTGCCAAATTTATGGCACCCCCGACAAACCTGCGAACCACACTCACAGAGAATGTTGGGTCTTCAAGCAGGCCGGCAAATTAAATGCCGAACACAAGGGAAGGGAAACACCAAGTGAAGACGAAGATGAACCTCGCCAGCCGAACACTAGGGGTCAGAAAAAATTCCCACCAGAGGTAAAAACGGTAAACATGATCCACACGACTCACCCACTCACGAGAAGGCATGAATGCGCGCTTGGAGACGCATACGCTATAAAGCCCGTCGTACCCACACCTAACTACTGGTCGGCTTGTCCGATCACCTTTGATCATACGGACGACCTGACTAGTATTCGGCGCGGGGGATCAGATGCCTTGGTGCTTGACCCAATAATCGACGGATACCATCTTACCCGCGTCCTTATGGACGGCTGCAGTAGTCTCAATTTAATATACCAGGACACTGCCCGCAGGATGGGGATAGACTCATCCAGAATCAACCAAAGCAACACCACCTTTGAAGGGGTGATACCAGGCGTTGAAGCCTACAGCAGGGGCTCCATCGTACTGGAGGTAACATTTGGCTCCCCAAGCAACTCCAGAAGCAAAGAATTACTCTTCACCATTGCACCCTTCCAGAGCGGCTATCACGCATTGCTTGGGAGAATGGCCTTTGCCCGCTTCAACGCAGTACCGCATTACGCCTACCTCACACTCAAGATGGCCGGTCCACGAGGCATCATCACCGTTAACAAGAACACAGAGCGCTCTTCACACACGGAGGAACACACGACGGCTCCATCGGCCGGACTATAAGCAGCCTCCAATACCAGAAAGCATGACTGGTCGTTAAGACCACGGGTTAGACGAGTCCGGCAGCCCAGATAAAATTGAGCCAGGGTGCCGTATATGTAATCCCATAGAGGACACGAGGGGCTATAAATATTTAATACAGCCCCACTCTTGGCTTAACCTTATTGGCAGGCCAACGTCTTACACTTTTCCTATCCATCGCATGCTTACGTTGTACTCTTCTACGCGAGTTTTCTTTTTTACAGACAACATTCGTGCGATACCCTTCCAGGATACGGCACAAGGAGAGAAAGGCGCAGATGTGCAGCAGGGCCCCGCTCAAAGGTTTCTCTTTAGATTAAGCCCCTGTGTAAACCTTTTTTATTGCCTCTTGTTGTTTACACATCCCATGGGTACTATACCCATAGAGGATACTGCCGTTATTGGTATTTTGCCACGACAGACTAATGCACGTACCTAGAAATACAGGGTTTATAATGAAAGGGCATTCTTCAACCCATTTTCTATTATAAAGTCCGAATACCTTCGGGAGTGTTCGGCGTCACGAGTTTGGCCTTATATGCATCAGCTCCGAATCATGTCTTGGGTCAAATGTTGGGTTTGCCCGGCTCCTGGGTTTGCCGCCTTACGTTCCATTCTTATCGGCTAAGGCGGCCAAAGGAGAACTACTGCGACTGTGCCCTGGTTATTCCGGATGAGCACCTCAGTAGAGAAAGCCAAAAACTGACTGTCATGATACAGCGAGAGACTGTTCAACCACTTGAAGACTTACCGGAATCTTTAGGATTCCTCTATATTAACGAAGGGTTGTTTCCTGGTCATGTACATACGCGCCTGTATTCGGATGCACGTAAAATGACTAGGGGCTACATAGTAGCCCACTGTCAAACTCCTATCGCTAAGTGAAAGTGTTACAGCTATATAGTCCGGTTGCCTAGTTCGACGTGCGATCACCTCCTTAATGGACCAAGACGTTGGATCAAGTGTGATTATGCATATTATTTCGCGAACACCCCCGCATTGTATGCGTGGGGGCTGAAGCCAATGACTGCTAACTTTTAGAATTACACATATACATAAAAACGGCCGCACAGGAGGCACAAATAATACTTTCGGGCACAAAGTATAAATATGGCCTCATAATCAAAATAACATTATTTTTACAATGACACGATTTGTCACTCGAACATTACATTCTTCGAGCACTGAGCATCTATTAGGCGAGCACCGTTTGTCACCTGCTCCAAGTAGTGCTCGGCCGGATCCTGGCCTCCCGCCGGATTCTGGGTTGCAATGATGGTGGCCTCCATATCTGTCCAATATGCTTTAACGCGGGCAAGTGCCATCCGTGCACCCTCTATACACGCCAACCTCCTCATGGCATCGATTTGAGATACGACACCAAGGAATTGTTGCACCAAACCAAAATAACTGTCCGGCTTAGGCCCTTTCGGCCAAAGATGGTCTACTACAGACCGCATGGAAAGCCCGGACAACCTATGAAGCTCCACCAAAGTAGCCATCTTCTCACTCAACGGCAATGGACGTGCGGGAGCATTGAATTGGGACCAGAACAACTTCTCCACTTCTTTATCACCTTGATCCTCGAAAAACTTGGCGGCATCAGCTGTACTCTTCGCCAAGTCCGCATAAGCGTCTGCAGGACTCCAGCGTCGATCCAGGAGAGCATACTTCGGATCCATAAACTTCATCTGCAACAAGTAGGGGCTCCCAGCCGCGATTTTTCCGGCCTGTCGAAGCTCCTCCCGCACATCCCTGACTTCGGTCCGCATCTCCTTGGCCGCATTAAGTGCCTTGTTCAGGTCAGCCGAAGTAACCTGATTCTCTTTTCAAGGAGCTCATACCGGTCAGCGGCATTTTTCAACTCCACAGCCATTTCGGCTATCTTGTCTTTGCTCCGACGATGAGCAGCCTGTTCGGCTCTCAATTCTTCGGTCGCCTTTAGGGCGGCCGCATTGCTAGCCCGAGCTTGTTCCTTGGCTTGGGCAAGTTCCGCCCTCAGGGTTTCCACGGCAGCAGCACCGTCTGTAGTCCAAGCATGTCGCATTAATATTATGCCCCTCTCATATTTTCCTATACAACATAATACGGAAAGCAGAGCACATACCTTGTGACTCGGTCAGCCGCTCATTCACTAGCGTGATATCGGCATCAATATATCCAATCTGCCTCCTTAGTTCGGCAACTTCAACGGATTGGTCGGCTGCCGGATCCTTAGACACCTGCGCATATATACAGCACAATCATTACTTACACATTACGATCCTCCGTTTGCTGCCTAGGGCGGGCAACCAGAGTCTCAGGGGCTACTATCCATATGGAGCACACCTAGCGCGTGCTCACAACCAAAAAATTGTGTATTTTTCACTACATACCTCAAAGCCTCTGAGCAGGCTCGTAAATGCTTCATTCAAACCGCTTGTGGCGGATGAAATCTTCTTGAGCACCGTGCTCATTAATGAGCGGTGCTCCTCCGAGAGCGCAACTCGCTCCAGAAGGCCCTTCAGTATGTCCAGCCGGACACCGAACTGTGCCGGATCCTTCTCATCGCCCCCGTGGGAGCCAAACGCTCCGGGCTCAGGGCGGCGGACGGATTAGCCTCTGGCTTCGGCAAATCCGGACTCCTCCGTGATGACACCTCGGTGTCGCCCGCCTCCGGAGACGGAGAGGCTGGTGGGGTCTCACTCTCCATCATCTCCAGAGGAAGATCCCCCGAAGACGAACTCTGTTGAGAAGAGCTGCTAGCCGGACTACAAAGAATGGATCCTGGTTAGTGTACTCGGAGAAAGGTAGTACCTTCGAATTTACGGTTAACTTACAGCTCGTTGGAGGGCTGGCTCGTTGGCGGGCATGACGCGGTGAGGGTGCCCGTCGGGGCAGAACCCCCTGGTGGTACCTTTTTCCCTTGCTTGGGCATCTCCGTCTCCAAGTCTTCGGAAGCGCCCCCCTTATTCCCGCGCGGGGAGGAGGCTTTAGACTCCCCTTCCCGACTATCCTCCTCAGGGGAGGTAACAATTCCCCCGGTTTGGATGCGCAGCGTGTGAAGTTCGGCTTCTCTATTCTTCCCTTCATCTTTCCCTGAGGGCATTTTGCTGAGCACCCGGTCAAGCATCTTGGCAATGGTTGGACTAGGCGAGCCTTCGGGAAGCGGCGCCAGAGACCTGATTCTCTCCGCCTTGTTGAGCCATTCCTGGCCATGGAGGATTTTCAGAATAATGACTATGATGAATATAAACGAAGTGTCCGGTGTTAAGGTTACTTACTTGGGTATCTAGGCGATTGCAACTTAGGCCCGCATCCTCGGTGGTGTCCGGACACTTTACCTGTGGTTCAAAGAATAATTTACACATCCCTTCGAGCTTCAGACCGAAGAAGTGCTTAATAGTCCGCGGACCCTCTGGATTGAACTCCCACATCCGGAGAGGCCGGCGTTTGCACGGCAGCATCCGCCGGATTAGCATTACTTGAATTATGCTAACAAGTTTAATGTCCCTCTCAAGAAGCTCCTGGATACGGCTCTGCAGTATTGGTACATCACTAGCGGCCCCCAGTTCCGTCCTACGTCGGTCCATGACGCCAGTTGTGACGGAGGGCCCGAGCGGAAGTCGGGGGCGTCCACCCACTTTGTGCCTCTGGGAGCCGTGACGTAAAACCACCTCCGCTGCCACACATCGGATACTTCTGGGAAAGAACCCTCTGGCCATGGGGCATCGGCATTCCTGCTTATTATGGCACCTCCGCACTCCGCATGTCGCCCCCGGTCATCTTCGGCTTCACATTGAAGGTCTTGAGCCATAAGCCGAAGTGTGGAGTGACATGGAGAAAAGCCTCGCACACAATGATGAACGATAAGATATGGAGGATAGCGTCCGGGGCTAGATCGTGAAAATCTAACCCGTAATAGAACATGAGCCCCCTCACAAAAGGATCAAGGGTGAGGCCCAAGCCGCGGAGGAAGTGAGGAACAAATATGATGCTCTTGTTAGGCTCGGGAGTCGGGATGACCTGCCCTGGAGCAGGAAGCCTGTGCTAGATGTTGGCAGTCAGATATCCGACCTCCCTAAGCCTCGGAATGTCCTCCTCTTGGATCGAGGAGGCCACCCACCGACCTTGAGGGTTGGATCCGGACATATTGGAGGATCTGGGGTGTTTGAGCTTGGGTCTCGGGTGTTAGAACTCGAGGTGCGAAAAGGCGCAAGGGTGGTGGAAAAGAGGTATAGGCCTCGGCCCCCTTTATAAAGGGGGTGAATATCAAAAGTCCTCAGCGCGACTGCTTGAGACTTATCTAAAAACTCACAGAGTCGTACCAATGGTCGTCGTGGGGTTGCGCACGCCCGAATTGATGGAAGATCTCGTAATAAAGGGAGCACGATCTATGCTTCGGCAGGGCGTGCCAATAAAACCGCCTCGAAACGCGAGTCGAGGTGGGCCAAGAAACACCGGTCCGTGTCGGACCGAGCCACGATGCAGGGCACGGCATATGAATATTGCCAGCGGATCAGATTTAAGCTATGCTCCATACAGTGGTATGTGAAGATCATCTTTCAGATCTGGACACGGTCAACGTGTTCGATAATTACTTTGGAGTATTCAGAGATGGAACCCGCCTTGCAATGCCAAAGACAAGACTGCGCGTCGCACTCATCGTCATTGAAGCCTGGTTCAGGGGCTATTGAGGGAGTCCTGGATTAGGGGGGTATCCGGACAGCCGGACTATATACTGCATCCGGACTATTGGAGCGTGAAGATACAAGACTCAAGACTCCGTCCCGTGTCCGGATGGGACTCTCCTTAGCGTGGTAGACAAGCTTGGCGATCCGGAAATTATATTTCCTTCCTTGTAACCGAATCCTTGTAAACCCTAGCCCTCTCCGGTGTCTATATAAACCGGAGAGGTAGGTCCTTAGAAGGGGGATCACGATCACAATCATAATCATCATAGGCTAGCTTCTAGGGTTTAGCCTCTACGACCTCGTGGTAGATCTACTCTTGTACTACTCATATCATCAATATTAATCAAGCAGGAAGTAGGGTTTTACCTCCATTGAGAGGGCCCGAACCTGGGTAAACATTGTGTCCCTTGCTTCCTGTTACCATCAGCCTAAGACGCACAGATCGAGACCCCCAACCCGAGATCCGCCGGTTTTGACACCGACAACACTTCTGTGATGATAATTTTGGTAACGTCAAGGAACACTTCTACGACAGCACATGTATGACTATCTTGATCTGTCATAAAATCATTACTGATGTACATGCATGACAAAAAACTGACCTACTATGACAAACACGTATCATCACGGAAGTGTATTTTTTGGTAGTGATTGAAGCGGGCAATAAGTGGGCCCATTTGATTTCACGGGCCGTTAACAGGCCGATACTAAGGTCGAGCTATATATGGCCCAACTATATTGTGGGCCTTTAGCAAACTGAAAGAGATAGCGGGCTGGCATTCGACCATGAAGAACATGGGCCGCTAAGACGTCGAAAGTCAGGTCAGACTGTATATGGCCCAACTGTGTTGTGGGCCTTTAGCAGGCGAAAGAGAAACCGGGCTGGTATTGGACCATGAAGAGCATGGGTCGTTAAGAGGCCAAAACTTTATGGTCCGTTAGAAGGCTAAAAGACACACCAAGCTGGAAATTGGCCCAACACTTAAATGGGTCGCTAAAGGCCGAAAGATGTACATCCTAAATATTGGCCCATCCCTTGAATGCCATGTAAATAGGCCGAAACTACGTCAGGCTGATATTGAGCCCTAATATATAGCGGGCTATTAACAGGCTCGAACTAGCGATGGGATGCAAAGGTGTCAAATAGTTAACGAGCTGTTGATGGGCCGAATTGGCACATCTCGTATGGGCCCTGGGCCTTAATGGACCAGACAGAAGTAGGCCCTATATGGGCCGGCCTGCTAATTATGACTGGGCCGTCCTCTTTCACACAATGGTCCACTGTTGGGCCTTGCCCCATGTCAACGTATCTTCTACCTCTTGAGCACTACGTTGGTTTTCCCTTGAAGAGGAAAGGGTGATGTAGCAAAGTAGCATAAGTATTTCCCTGAGTTTTGAGAACCAAGGTATCAATCCAGTAGGAGGCTACACGCAAATCCCTCGTACCTACACAAACAAATAAGAACCTTGCAACCAACGCGATAAAGGGGTTGTCAATCCCTTCACGGCCACTTGCAAAAGTGAGATCTGATAGATATGATAATAGGATAAATATTTTTGGTATTTTTATGATATAGATTGGAAAGTAAAGATTGCAAAATAAAGTAGATCGGAAACTTATATGATGGAAAATAGACCCGGGGGCCATAGGTTTCACTAGTGGCTTCTCTCAAGATAGCATAGGTATTACGGTGGGTGAACAAATTACTATCAAGCAATTGATAGAAAAGTGCATACTTATGAGAATATCTAGGCATGATCATGTATATAGGCATCATGTCCGCGACAAGTAGATCAAAATGATTCTGTATCTACTACTATTACTCCACACATCGACCGCTATCCAGCATGCATCTAGAGTATTAAGTTCATAAGAACAGAGTAACGCATTAGGCAATATGACATGATGTAGAGGGATAAACTCAAGCAATATGATATAAACCCCATATTTTTATCCTCGATGGTAACAATACAATACATGCCTTGCTGCCCCTGCTGTCACTGGGAAAGGACACCGCAAGATTGAATCCAAAGCTAAGCACTTCTCCCATTGCAAGAAAGATCAATCTAGTAGGCCAAACCAAACTGATAATTCGAAGAGACTTGCAAAGATAACCAATCATACATAGAAGAATTCACAGGAGATTCAAATATTGTTCATAGATAATCTTGATCATAAACCCACAATTCATCAGATCTCGACAAACACACCGCAAAAAGAGTTACATCAAATAGATCTCCAAGAAGATCGAGGGGAACTTTGTATTGAGAATCAAAGAGAGAGAAGAAGCCATCTAGCTAATAACTGTGGACCCGAAGGTTTGTGGTAAACTACTCACGCTTCATCGGAGAGGCTATGGTGTTGATGTAGAAGCCCTCCATGATCGATTCCCCCTCCGGCGAAGCGCCGGAAAAGGCCCCAAGATGGGATCTCATGGGTACAGAAGGTTGCGGCGGTGGAAATAGGGTTTTGTCGTGCTCCTGGATGTTTTTAGGGTATGTAAGTATATATAGGTGTCGGTGTCAAAACCGGCGGATCTCGGGTAGGGAGTCCCGAACTGTGCGTCTAGGCGGATGGTAACAGGAGACAAGGGACACGATGTTTTTACCCAGGTTCGGGCCCTCTCGATGGAGGTAAAACCCTACTCCTGCTTGATTGATATTTATGATATGGGTAGTACAAGAGTGGATCTACCACGAGATCAAGGAGGCTAAACCCTAGAAGCTAGCATATGGTATGATTGTTGTAATGGTTGTCCGTCCTATGGACTAAAACCCTTCGGTTTATATAGACACCGGAGAGGGCTAGGGTTACACAGAGTCGGTTACAATGGTAGGAGATCTACATATCCGTATTGCCAAGCTTGCCTTCCACGCCAAGGAAAGTCCCATCCGGACAAGGGACGAAGTCTTCAATCTTGTATCTTCATAGTCTTGGAGTCCGGCCGATGATGATAGTCCGGCTATCCGGACACCCCCTAGTCCAGGACTCCCTCAGTAGCCCCTGAACCAGGCTTCAATGACGATGAGTCCGGCGCGCATATTGTTCGGCATTGCAAGGCGGGTTCCTCCTCCGAATAATCATAGAAGATTGTGAACACCAGGATATTGTCCGGCTCTGCAAAATAAATTCCACATACCACCGTAGAGAGAATAATATGTACACAAGTTCAACCTGCTGACGTATTTTGTGGCGTGACGTCACACTACCACCAAGCCTTTACTTGAATCGTTTTTATTATACCACCTCAGCGCGTTTAGCGAAGCAGTTTCCTTGGCACGTCTTGTCGAAGCAGAGATCGTGTTCCCCTTATTCCGGGATTCTCATCAATACGGACGTGGGTAACCCAACTGTGCGCGTTGTCACGCCCCCTCTATCGAAGGTGAGTCCCAAACGGCCACGGGGACGGCTCTTGGTATTCCCCCTCTTTATAATGAGACCAAGGTTCGTTTCTTTTCTTCAATCCTTAATCGAATCTGCCCCTCGCCCCGAGTTCCAACACCCAGAGCTCCAGATTTGAGTGCTTCGGACTTTCGGCAATGTCCGGCTCCGACCTACAGGGCCGGTGGATGCCCTCCTCCGTCACGGAAGAGGACGTGCTAAAGTTGAGAGAATCCAGGTACCTGACCTGCGAGATTTCGCATAGGCTTCCCGCCAAAGGGAAAGTCATTCCCACCCCCGAGCCCGGTGAGAGCGTCGTGTTTGTGTCCCACCACCGTCGGGGTTTAGGCTTCCCGATGGATCCTTTTGTGAGAGAGCTCATGTTTTACTATGGGTTGGAATTCCATGACCTGGCTCCGGAGTCCATCCTCCACATCTCATCATTCATTGTCGTCTGCGAGGCCTTCCTCCGCACTACCCCCCACTTCGGTTTGTGGCTCAAAACCTTCAACGTGGAGCCGAAGATGATCGAGGGGCGTCAAGCAGAGTGTGGCGGGGCGGTTGTAAGCAAGAGGGCCGATGCTCCATGGCCCGAGGGCTCTTTCCAGGAGGAGCTCGGCTTGTGGCAACAGGAGTGGTTCTACATAACCGGTCCCAGGGGCAGCAGGCAGAAGCCGCTGCCCATCTTTCGCTCAGGCCCTCCATAGCAGCTGATGTCATGGGTCAACCAAGGGCTCAACTGGGGGCCGTCAAAGGACGTACCCCTATTGCAGGGCCGGATTCGAGACCTCCAAGAAAGGGATATCAATCTGGTTGTAGTGATGCAGATTATGCTGATGCGGCGTCTCCTGCCCTGCAAGCGTCGCCCCCTTCGTCTGTGGGAGTTCAATCCAGAGGGGCCACAAGCTCTTCAACACTTTATGGGCACGACACCAGTGGAGATGTATAAATCGTTCTTCGGATCACAAGAAGTGTGTCCGGAATTGACCGAGGATGCCGGCCTAAGCTGCAATCGCCCGGATGCTCAGGTAAGTAGCCCTGTGTCCGGACACACCGTTTGTTTGCGCCTTCTTGAATTTGCTTTTTAACCAGTCGTCCCTTGAATAGGAGTGGATAGCGCAAGCGAAACTGATACGGTGTCCGGCCCCCTCTAGGAGACCGCGCCGGATCCCGTGCTGGTCAGGATGCTGGAGGTTGCACCTTTAGAGGAAGGCGAAGGGGAAAACAGAGGAACTACCGCCTCTACCAAGGAGGCTTTTGAGAAAGGGGGGATCAAGAATCCCTCCTTCCAAGGGGAGAAGAGGACCACTTCCGAAAACCCGGAGGCCAAGGCCTCGAAGCGGGGGAAGAGATCTTCACCAGAGGGTCCTGCGTCTGGGGAGGCCCCGGCCGCACTACCTCCCCTAAGGAATCAGCCCTCCAGCGAGCCGTAAGTAGAAAAAGGGGAGTTTTTTAATAAGGGACATCCCTATTTGTGCTTCTGAGGATAATCAAAGTTTTTACCTTGTAATTTGGATCTCCGTCCTTCTCAGATGAGCTCGTCTTCGGGGGACCTTCATCCGGAGATGATGGAGAGCGAGACGCCTCCATTTGCCGCACCGTCAGGTGGGGCGGACGACCCTGAGGTGTCATCACGGAGGGTATCCCCAAGTCCGGCAGGGCCAAGGAGTTCGGCACCAACTGGTGTACGGCCGGAGGAGCTGAAGGATCTGCTTGAGAGGGCGTCTATCTCAGAAGGTCACCGTACATTGATGAGTATGGTGATTGAAAGAATTTCATCCGCCGAAGGCGGGTTGCATGATGCCGTCAGAAGTTTGCTGGCGGGGTTTGAGGTACATAAAAATGACATACCTTTTGACAGTTTTGCACATAAAGCGCGCCCTGTATAGATAGTAGCCCCTGAGACTCGGCATGTTGTCGAAAGCGACAGCGTGCCGAGGACCATAATCTTAGGTATTAATTCTCGCCTTTCCTACACAGGTGGCGGATAGTCCGGTGGCCAGCCGGACTGATGGAGTTGCTGAACTAAGGCGGCAACTCGACGTTGTGGATGCGGACATCGCGCTGGTCAATAAACGACTTGACGAGTCGCAAGGTAGGTTGTTTCTCCGTGGTCACCTAGTAAGGGAGCCGAAGCTCACTCCTTACAACATGTATGTTTGATACAGATGGTGCCGCTGCTGTGGAGGACCTTCGGGCAGAGCTTGCTCGAGCCAAGGAGCAGGCCAGAAGGAGTGATGTGGCTGCCTTGAAGGCGGCTGAAGAGCTAGAAGCCGAAAGGGCTGCTCACTACCGAAGCAGGGAGGAGATGGCCGAAATGGCCGTGAAGCTGAAAGATGTTACCGACTGCTATGAGGTTCTTGAAAAAGAACGCCGAGCGGAGCAAGAAAGCCTGAAGAAGGCCACCGCCGAAGCCAAGGATGCCTGTTCTGCAATGAGGGCTATAAAGGAGGAGCTGCGCCAGGCCGGAGATATTGCGGCTGGCAAGCCCTTTCTGCTGCGCAGGAGGTTCACAGATCCGAAGTATGCTTAGCTTGGCCAGCTGTGGGGTCCGGAGGATCCTTATATGGATTTAGCGGCGAGTGCGGCAGATGCTGTTGTGCACTTCCGAAGTCAAAAGGATCACGAGACGGAAGAGCTTTTTTGGTCCCAATTCCACAGTCCGGAGCGTTCACTTCCACTGACCGATCGGTTGGCTGAGTGGGCTGAGCTGAATAGATTATCTGGACTTGCCATGACGGATATCGTGGCTCATGTCTGGCCGGATAGGCCCAAGCCGAAGAGTTATTTTGGCTTATTGCAGCAATTCCTTGGGGCGATGCCGCATATCAAGGCGATGAAGCGGTCGGCCTGCATAGAGGGTGCACAGATGGCCCTCGCCCGTGTGAAGACATACTGGACGGAGATGGATGCCACCGATGTTGCAACCCGGGGTTCGGACGAGAGCCGGTTACCCGCCGAGCACTATTTTGGGGAAGTTCTGCGTGGTGCTCGTGTAATAGAGTCGCAGTTCTCAAAAAATGTCATGTTCAAATGATCTTTATGGTTTGTAAAACGATATTCATAATATAAGCGCTTTTTATACTTGTGCGTTCAAGTATTGAAATATCTCCTCTGCGGCCGTTAATGTATACTTGTGTATAACCTGAAAGATGGCAGTCTTCGGCTTCAGCCCCCACGCACATAGTGTGGGGGTGTTTGCAAAATAGCGCATTTTCACACTTAATCCAACGTCTTGGTCCTGTGAAGGAGGTGGTAGCATAGCAAACGAGGCAACCAGACTATAATGCTTTATCACTTTCACTTAGCCATAGGAGTTCGAAGGTGGGGCTACGATATAGCCCCTAGGGGCACCGCGCTCTCTGAATTCGGGGCGTGTATGTGCCTGACCGGGAAACGGTCCTTCGTCAAAGCGGAGGAATTCTAAACATTCCGGTAGTCGATCGAGTGGTTGACCAGTCTCTCACTATATCATGACAGTCAGTTTTCGGCTTTCTCTACTGAGGTGCTCGCCCGGCCGAACCGGGGCACAATCACAGTAGTTCTCCTAGTGTCGCGTTAGCCGATGATACGGAACGTAAGGCAGCAAAACACAGGAGCCAGGCAAACCCAACATTTGACCAAAGACATGATTTGGAGCTGATGCATATAAGGCCTAACTCGAGACGCCGAACACTCCCTAAGGTATTCGGTCTTTATGATAACGGGCAGATCAATGCCCTAAACCCCTAATGTCCAGGTACAGGCAAAAATTTCTGACGCGGCCGATGCCAAAACGCCAGCCTCCTCATCGGTTATGGTGAAAAACCGGTGGATGTGAATCAACAAGAGACAGTAAGAAAGGTTTACGCAGGGTCTTAATCTGAAAAGAATCCTTGCCACGGGTCCCTGCTGCACGTCTGCGCCTGTGTCTCAGTTGTGCCGTATCCTGGACGGGTGTACACGCTGTTCATCTGTAAAAGAGAGAAACTTAGTTTGAAAAGAAATCGTGCACAAAATGTATTAAAAATCGAAGTATGAATGAATGAATAAAGCTGAGCTTTTATTGGCTCTTTATTGCTCATACGCACAGCCCCTTGTGAAGGGGTGTGTGGCTAGGAAGCCCCTAGTTTATTTATGCCGGACTCGCCAAGCCGTGTCCGGGGTCTTGAACGACCTTTTAATGAGATGATGCCGCGTGGACCGAGCATTTTAAGTGTAAGAGACGCGTAGTGCGGTATTGCGTTAAAGCAGACAAAAGCTTCACGTCCCAACAGTGCTTGATGGCTACTTGTGAATGGAGCGACATGAAAGATTAGCTTTTCGCGACGGAAGTTGTCGGGTGATCCGAACACAACTTTTAGTAGTACGGAGCCCGTGCACTTGGCGTAAGGGCCTGGCGTCACTCCTTTGAAGGAAGTGCGGCTATGGCGAATTTTAGTAGGGTCTATCCCCAACTTGCGGATTGTGTCCGGATATAGCAGGTTTAAATCGCTGCCGCCATCCATTAGGACTTGTGTAAATTGTAGTCCATCGATTATGGGATCCAATATCAGAGCAGTCCATCCCGCGTTTCGAATACTTATGGAATAGTCCAGGTGGTCGAAAGTAATTGGTTCTGACATCCAATCTCGGGGTTCCGCTGGGGTGGACCGTGCGACACGTACTTTAGCAGGTGCCGCACTATTGTTCCGTATTATCACGTGAAGCGAGTTTACTATTTTGACTTCTTATGGGAAAGTCTTTTGTTTTCTGGCGCTCTACTGGTGGGGTTCGTCGTCATCCCCGCTTGGTGTGTCGAGCCCCTTGTGTTCGGCGTTGAGTCGGCCGGACTGTTTGAAGACCCAACAATCTCGGTGGGTGTGGTTTGCAGGCTTCCCGGGGGTACTGTGGATTTGACATATCCGATCCAAAATTTTGTTTAGGTTGGATAGCTCGTCACTGTTGTCCTTAAGAGGCAGTGTTTTGTTGTTCGGCCGCGAGCTTTTGAATCCGGCGTTGACCGCCGTGTTCTTTGGGCTCTTTTCTTTATTTAGGCGCTGGTCCTTTCTGCGCCGTGATTTTCCATTTCCATCTCTGATCTCGGATGTACTCGGGTTGCTGGTGCTGCATCTTGCTGGCCAGCTATCTTCCCCCGCGCAAAAGCGGGTCATGAGGCTTGTTAGCGCGGCCATTGTTCTTGGCTTTTCCTGGCCGAGGTGTCTGGCGAGCCATTCATCTCGGACGTTATGTTTAAAAGCTGCTAAGGCTTCAGCGTCCGGACAGTCCACTATTTGGTTCTTTTTGGTGAGGAACCTGTTCCAGAATTTGCGCGCTGACTCTCCGGGCTGTTGGGTTATGTGACTTAAATCGTGTGCATCCTGAGGGCGGACATAAGTCCCCTGAAAATTTGCTCTAAACGCGTCCTCGAGCTCTTCCCAACTTCCAATGGTATTTTCTGGGAGGCTTTTGAGCCAATGCCGAGCTGGCCCTTTGAGCTTGAGGGGTAGATATTTTATGGCGTGGAGATCCTCTCCTCTAGCCATATGTATGTGCAGGATGTAATCCTCAATCCAGACTCCGGGGTCTGTTGTTCCATCGTATGCCTCTATGTTTATGGGCTTGAATCCCGCTGGAAATTCATGATCCAGTACCTCATCGGTGAAACATAGTGGGTGTGCGGCGCCCCTGTATTTAGGTGTGCCTTGTCTTCGAACACTCGGCGTGTTGTGTTGCTTCCTCGGGCCCTCTTCTTTGGCCCATAAATGGACCTGACCAGGCCATCTATTTTGTGAGGATCATGTGCCGGCTTGTGTGCGGCGCCGCTTGTCGCTCTTGGCCTGTCATCTGGTCGTCTATCCGGCCAGGTGGCCTCTTTGCTTTTTGACTGTGGGGGCTCTACGGCCTCCTCGTCGAATTCGGGCAGCAGCTTGCGCTTTGGGTAGCTCTTTGTTTGGTGGTTGTTGCCATATTTGTCCGTGGTCTTGAGTACTTTGCTCCACCTCATTCTGAGTATGTCTTCCGCTGTTTTGTGCTTCCGTTTCTGCTTCTTCAGACTTCTTGCAGTGGCGGCAAGCCTTTTGTGAAGGTTCTTATGCTCCGTTGGTGTGTCCGGCGTAAGATCGTCTGGACTGTTGTTTTCGCCGGGGATGGGTTGATTATCCGATTCATCCTGTTTGGATGGTTGCTTGGTTGCATGTTCGTCGCCCACTGGTTTGCCCTGCTCTATGGCTGGGTCATTATGAGTGTTGTTGTTATCGAGGCGGGACTTGGGACGGCGCTTGCCTCGCCGTTTTGGTTGTTTTTCGGGGGAATTATCCTTCGCCGCGTCCCGTTGTTCCTCGTTATCGCTCCCTTTTGGGGTGTCCACCATATATACATCATGAGTTGAGGTGGCTTTCCAATGCTCGGTAAGCGCTGGTTCTTGGTCGTCTCCGGCGTCGTCGTCCATACCGTCGATGTCTTCGGAGTCGTAGTCTAGCATGTCGGTTAAATCGTCGACAGTGGCTACAAAGTGGGTGGTGGGTGCGTTTTGAATTTCTTCGTCCTCCGCATCCCAACCATCCTGACCGCAGTCCGGCCAGGGCTCTCCTGATAACGAGAGATGCTTTAGCGAATTCAGGATGTCGCCAAAGGGTGAGTGCTGAAAGATGTTCGCGGCGGTGAACTCCATGATCGGCGCCCCATCGGATTCGATTGGTAGGGGTGCAGGAGGTTCGGAGTCCGGCACCTCAGAGTCGCGAGCTTTACGAGGGACAAGGTCAGTGTTCGGCTCCATCGCCATAGAGATTGCAGCTCCCGAGGCGGTGTCCAGCCACCTGTCCTCAATCTGTGCGGTCGGCTCCGAACTAGGGGTCGGAGCGGACTCATGTGCGGCCTCCAGGGCACTGTTCGGCGGCAGAGCTAAATCATGCCCATCGTGATAGTGCGGCGCGCTCGGCTGTGGCTCGGATCCATCGAAGATCAAGTCTCCGTGGATATCAGCTGTGAAGTTTAGGCTTCCAAATCTGGCCAGACGGCCAGGGGCGTAGCTTTCGATCTGCTCCAGATGGCCAAGCGAATTGGCCCGCAGTGCAAAGCCGCCGAACACGAAGATCTATCCGGGGAGAAAAGTCTCACCCTGGACTGCGTGGTTGTTGATGATTGAAGGAGCCATCAAGCCTATCGGTGAAGACACAGAGGAACTCTCAATGAAAGCACCAATGTCGGTGTCAAAACTGGCGGATCTCAAGTAGGGGGTCCCGAACTGTGCATCTAGGCGGATGGTAATAGGAGACAACGGACACGATGTTTTTACCCAGGTTCGGGCCCTCTCGATGGAGATAAAACCCTACTCCTGCTTGATTGATATTGATGATATGGGTAGTACAAGAGTGGATCTACCACGAGATCAAGGAGGCTAAACCCTAGAAGCTAGCCTATGGTATGATTGTTGTAATGGTTGTCCGTCCTATGGACTAAAACCCTCTGGTTTATATAGACACCGGAGAGGGCTAGGGTTACACAGAGTCGGTTACAATGGTAGGAGATCTACATATCCGTATTGCCAAGCTTGCCTTCCACGCCAAGGAAAGTCCCATCCGGACACGGGACGAAGTCTTCAATCTTGTATCTTCATAGTCTTGGAGTCCGGCAGATGATGATAGTCCGGCTATCCGGACACCCCCTAGTCCAGGACTCCCTTAATAGGCGAAGGAAGTCGGTCTGGGGAGCCACGAGGGGCCCACGAGGGTGGGGGGCATGCCCACCCCCTGGGGCGCGCCTCCTTGCCTCGTGGCCTCCTCGTTTGTTGCTTGACGTCCACTCCAAGTCTCCTGGATTGTGTTTGTTCCAAAAATAACTCTCCCGAAGGTTTCATTCCGTTTGGACTCCGTTTGATATTCCTTTTCTGCGTAACACTGAAATAGGCAAAAAAACAGCAATTTGGGCTGGGCCTCCGGTTAATAGGTTAGTCCCAAAAATAATATAAAAGTTCTTAGTAAATCCCATTAAACATCCAAAACAGGTAATATAATAGCATGGAACAATAAAAAATATAGATACGTTGGAGACGTATCGGTATCATAGGCGCCTCCTGCATAATGAGTGGATGACATCTGTCCCAACGCTAACCCGACACGTGGATCTTCCGGCGAATGAGAATTTTACATGTGGAAAATCCCCATTGGTCCGGGCTGTTAATGGGTTATCGGATCCAAACCGGAACCCGATAGCTTAACAGCGACCCTTTACGATGGATGCCACATGTCGGTTACCCTTGACGAAAACACTTCCATTACGCGCCATTTATCGTCATGGAAGAGGACACTTTCGTGATGATAATTTTGGTATTGTCATCGAACAGTTCTATGGCAGCACATGTATGACTATCTTTATTTTGTCATAAAAACGTCATGGATGTACATGCATGGACGAAAACATGACCTACTGTGACAAACACGTATCATCATGGAATTGTATTTTTTATGTAGTGTTTGTTGGGATCCGATGAATTGTGGGTTTATGATCAAATTATCCATGAATATTATTTGAGTCTTATGTAAACTCTTTTATGCATGATTATTATATTTTTGTATTTCTCTCCGATCTATTGATTTTCTTAGCCAACTAGATTGATTTATCTTGCAATGGGAGAGGTGCATTGTGATGGGTTCAATCTTGCGGTGATCTATATCACAGTGACATAAGGGGACAAGACACATATTTGTATTGTTGCCATTAAGGATAAAACGATGGGGTTTATTCATATTTATTGAGTTTACTTTGTCTAGATCATGTCATCTTGCTTAAGGCATTACTCCATTCTTTATGAACTTAATACTCTAGATGCATGCTGGATAGTGGTCGATGTGTGGATTAATAGTAGTAGATGCAGGCACTAGTCGGTCTACTTGTCACGGATGTGATGCCTCTACACATGATCATTGCCTTGGATATCATCATAATTATTTGATTTTCTATCAAGTGCCCGACAGTAATTTGTTTACCCACCGTATGATATGCTCAAGAAAGAAGCCTGTAGTGAAAACTATGCCCCCAGGGTCTATCTTTATCGTATATTAAAATCCAAAAATACCTTGTTGCCATTTATTTACCATTATTTTATTTTGTGTTTTTGTTTATCTGTCTATCACTACAAGATTTGATCCTTGCAATTGAAAGGATCGAGAAGTGGTGTCTAGAGGGGGGGTGATTAGACCCTCAACAAGCAAAAGTAGCAGTTTTTATGATTTTCAAGTTGAAGAATAGCACAATTTTAAACATTGCCAACACACTTCAAGCAAGCATGCCAAGAGTATAAGCAGCGGAAAGAGTAAAGTATGCTAGTTGCAAGAAAATAAAGGGATGGGATTGGAGTGTGCAAACCCAATGAAGACACAAAGATTTTTGGCGTGGTTCCGATAGGTGGTGCTATCGTGCATCCACGTTGATGGAGACTTCAACCCACGAAGGGTAACGGTTGCGCGAGTCCACGGAGGGTTCCACCCACGAAGGGTCCATGAAGAAGCAACCTTGTCTATCCCACCATGGCCATCGCCGACGAAGGACTTGCCTCACTTGGGTAGATCTTCACAAAGTAGGCGATCTCCTTGCCCTTACAAACTCCTTGGTTCAACTCCACAATCTTGACGAAGGCTCCCAAGTGACACCTAACCAATCTAGGAGACACCACTCTCCAAAAGGTAATAGATGGTGTGTATGAACTCCTTGCTCTTGTGCTTCAAATGATAGTCTCCCCAACACTCAACTCTCTCTCACAGATTTGGTTATGGTGGAAAGATGATTTGAGTGGAACGCAACTTGGGGAAGGCTAGAGATCAAGATTCTTGTGGTTGGATTGGAATGTCTTGGTCTCAACACATGCATAGGTGGTTTTCTCTCAGAAAATGAGTAGTGGAAGTGTAGGCACGTTCTGATGGCTCTCTCACAAGTGGAGAAGGGGGTGGAGGGGTATATATAGCATCCACACAAAATCCAACCGTTACACACATTTGACTCAACTCGGTCAGACCGAATAGAAGAACTCGGTGAGACCGATTCTATTCAAAATGTAAACATTAGGAATCTCGGTGGGACCGACATGATCAACTCGGTGAGACAGATGTGCTAGGGCTAGGGCAAAAACTCATCTCGGTGAGACCGATCGCATCAACTCGGTGAGACCGATTTCAGCGATGAGCAAACATAGACTTGGTCAAGCAAACTTGGTGGGACCGATCACTCATTTTGGTGAGACCGAAATGTTACGAAAGGGAAATAGAGAGTTTGCAATGCGAACACGGTGGGACCGATCGCTCATCCCGGTGAAACCAAAATGTTACGAAGGGAAACAGAGAGTTTGCAAAGCCATCTCGGTGAGATCGAGAGCCATATCGGTGAGACCGAATTGATTAGGGTTTCTGGCAGTGGCTATGTCAAATGAACTCGGTGGAGCTGGATAGATCAAATCGGTGGGGCCGAGTTTGACTTTAGGTTTTGGACATATGTGGAAATGAGAAAGTGGTTGAAGGTTTTGGAGCAATATCACTAAGCACTTTGAGCAAGTAGACCATTAAGCAACACCTCATCCCCTTTTAATAGTATTGGATTTCCTATGGACTCAATGATATTGGATCACTAAAATAAAAATGAAGAGTCTTGAGCCTTTGCCAATCTTTGTCCTTAGCATTTTGAAGGGTCCACATCTCTAGTCCATGCCATGCCATTGTTGAACTCATCTGAAATGTACTTGATAAAAATGTTAGTCCAACAAGAGATATGTTGTCATTGATTACCAAAATCACCCAGGGAGCACCTGTGCTTTTAGTAGTTAACCACCAAGGGAGGTGCAGAGCAAGTATTTGTGTTGCATGCAAGTATTTGTTATTTTGTGTGTAGGTGTTGTTCATGAGGTGTCGTTTGGTTCTCCTATTGGATTGATAACCTTGGTTCTTAACTGAGGGAAATACTTATCTCTACTGTACTGCATCATCCTCTCCTCTTCAAAGAAATCCCAACGAAGCTCACAAGTAGCACCGACCACCGGCGTCCTCATCTGATCCCCGTCGCGTCGATCCTTCCCGACATGTTTTGCCATCACCATCGAGCACCCCTAAGTGAGATGCATCTCCCCACCTTTTTCCCACTTCCAATCGTTGCCTGTATCTGTCGTATCTGCATGTCCGAGGTCACGTCTGCCCATGGCCACGAGCTAAAGCTTGTGGCTTGCCTCACTGCTCGGCTGCTGATGCACTCGTTGCACACCCACACTGCTCACACCACAAAGCACCCACAAAGGGCACACACCCACGCACGCGAGTGGATGCACAAGGGCCTCGCCTTTCCCCAATTGCATCTGTCAACCACATCATGTATGCCATGGATGAGGTGCTCAAGCTCCTCAAACCCATGCGCCTCCTGCACATATGCACACAGCACACATGTGTCCCAACACTACTTCCCTCGCTAGTTTCCGCGACCCCGCTGGCGCTCAGCACCTCCTGGAGTTGCCGGCACGCTCCAGTACATTAGCTCTTCTAGCTCCTCTTCGTGTCCATGGTGATCCATGTGCTGCGCTGCTGCTACCTTACTTATTGTGTATGTTCCCTTCCTTGTTCGAAGCCACCCAACTAGCCCAGTGACTTGCGTCACCTCCCTTCACCCGAATGACTAGGGATCAAATCCCCACGCCTTCACATTCTGTTTTCTGCAATTTCGCCTCTCGAGATTGAGCGCCAGCGTCTGTTTCGCACTGAGCCCCTATTCTTTCACAAACAAGTAGCTAGCCCAGCTGGTCATCTCTATGCGGCAACAACAACAACGGGTCTGGGGTTCAATTCCTAGGTTCCCCTTTTTATTTTTGTTGTTACAAGGGGTGTGGGGTTCAATTCCCAGGTTCCCCTTTTTATTTTTGTTGTTTCTCCATTTTTTTAAACAAGACTCTGTTCTTTGTTTCGTGGGCCTTATCACTACTGGGCTTGCACAGTGTGTAGCATTCGACCCGGCTATTTTTTTTCTGTTCTCTGGGTTTTGCCATTTATTCACTACATTGCATAATTACAGAAATGGCACTGTTTTAGTTTGCTAATAAGTAAATAACCATGCATCCAAATAAATCATGTCATATATAAAAAATGCTTAGAATTTTGTGTAGATTAACAATATTAACTTTCATCCATGTTAAAAATGTTTAAACTTTTTATTTTCATTAATTTGCATAAATGCCATGTTAAAATGGTTTATTTCATAGCTAAATAACCGTAGCTCCAAATTAAATGAACTATATATGTAAATGGTCTAGAAAAATGCGTAGATTAACATGGTGCACTTATTTTCCCTGTTTAACAAAATTAAAATATTGTCTTAGACATAAAAGTACCAAATTTGAAATTTGCATATGGGGATTTTTTGAAATTGCTATTTGTTGTTTTCGGCCTCATTTAAAATGCATAAACATGTAGTTAGTTATCCTTCAGCTATTGCCATGTTAACCAACATTTAATCTTGTCATGTACATCAACAGTAGTGAACTAAATAAATTGATTTTGGAATTTCATCAATATGCAACTTGTCGCATATTGAGCTTCACTTAATTTGTAGTATTTGAATGTTGCACTTTACCAAGCCATGCATCTTTATACCAACATGCATCATACTTGATTGTGCATCATGTCATGACTATGCTTGTTTGTTTATCATGTTATTTGCTTCTTTCCGATTGTGCTTCTTCTTGATAGTTGCCGTGATGTTGCGATTGTGAGGATTTGTTCAACTACGTTGGTTCGTCTACTTCATGGACTCGATCTTCTTTCGGGCGGGATTTCTGGCAAGATGACCATTACCTTGGATATCACTACTATCTTTGCTTGCTAGTTGTCTCAATGCTATAGCTATGTCCGCTACCTACCACTTGTTTGTAAGCCTCCCAAATTGTCATGATAAGCCTCTAACCCCATCTTCCTAGCAAACCGTGGTTTGGCTATGTTACCACTTTGATCAACCCCTCTTATAGCATTGCTAGTTGTAGGTGCAGTTGCAGGTTGTTCCATGTTGGGGCATGGATATAATGGGATATCACAATATCTCTTATTTAATTAATGCGTCCATATATTGGTAAAGGGTGGAAGGCTCAGCCTTTTGCTTGGTGTTTTGCTCCACTCTTGCCACCCTAGTTTCCGTCAAACCGGTATTATGTTCGTTGATGAGAACTCCTAACATGTCTGGGTATTATGGGGACCCCCTGATCACTTGTTTTAGGATAAAACTCTTCCAGCAAGGCCCAAATTTGGTTTTAAATATTCCTAATAACAACTAAAACTTGCATAGGGACCTGCTAGCCCCGCGGATAATTTAATCAACAACCCCAGTGCTCCTCATGAGTGTTGGTCCAAACTGGGCGATGTCTGGTACTAGTACATCCATTTTGCATCATGTTTTCCTACTGTTGTTTATGTTGTTTTATTGTATAATAATGCTTTTTGGAGTAATTCTAATGCCTTTTCTCTCATAATATGCAAGGTATGCACAAAGGGCGAGAATTCTGGTAGCTGGAAATCTGGACCTGAAAAAGCTACGTCAAGCTACCTATTCCACACAACTCCAAATGAGCTGAAACTTCCCAGGGATTTTTTATGGAATATTTAATAAATATTGGAGCAAATAAGTACCAGAGTGGGGCCACCAGGTGGGCACAACCCACCTGGGCGCGCCAGGAGGCCCAGGCACGCCCTGGTGGGTGCTGCCCTCCTCGGCCCACCTTCGGTGCCCATCTTCTGGTATATAAGTCATTTTGACCTAGAAAAAATAAGGAGAGGACTTTCGGGACGAAGTGTTGCCGCCTCGAGGCGGAACTTGGGTAGGAGCACTTTTGCCCTGCGGTGGAGCGATTCCGCCGGGGGAACTTCCCTCCCGGAGGGGGAAATCATCGTCATCATCATCACCAACTACTCTCCCATCTCGGGGAGGGCTATCTTCATCAACATCTTCAACAACACCAACTCCTCTCAAACCCTACTTCATCTCTTGTGTTCAATCTTTGTATCAAAACTGTAGATTGGTGCTTGTGGGTGACTAGTAGTGTTGATTACATCTTGTAGTTGATTACTATATGGTTTATTTGGTGGAAAATTATATGTTTAGATCCATTATGCTATTTAATATCCCTTTGATCTTGAGCATGACTATCGTTGTGAGTAGTTACTTTCATTCTTGAGGTTACAGGAGAAATCATGTTGCAAGTAATCATGTGAACTTGATATGTGTTATTCCGTAAGGGACCGATTGCTTCCAAAAGTTTAATGCTATGGTTAGAATTTATTCTTAATACTTTTCTCGTAGTTGCGGATGCTTGCGAGAGTGTTAATAATAAGTAGGAGGTTTGTTCAAGTAAGAACAGTACCAAAGCACCGGTCCACCCACATATCAAATTATCAAAGTACCGAACATGAATTAAGCCAACATGATGAAAGTGACTAGATGAAATTCCCATGTACCCTCAAGAACACTTTGCTTATCATAAGAAACCATTTTGGCCTGTCCTTTGCCTCAAAAGGATTGGGCTACCTTGCTGCATTTTTGTTACTACTATCATTACTTGCTCGTTACAAATTATCTTGCTACCAAACTACTCTGCTACTTACAATTTTAGCACTTGCAGACATTACCTTGCTGAAAACCACTTGTCATTTCCTTCCGCTCCTCGTTGGGTTCGACACTCTTACTTATCGAAAAGGCTACAATTGACCCCATATACTTGTGGGTGATCAAGGCTTTTTTCTGGCGTCGTTGCCGGGGAGTGAAGCGCTCTTGGTAAGTGGAAATTGGTAAGGAAACATTATTACTACATGCTGAAATATATTGTCACTTGCTACCATGGAAAACAATCCTACAAGGGGTTTGTTCGGGGTATCTCCACCTTGACCGGAACCATAATTAGTTGCCCCTGAACCTACTGCACCTACTTAAAATATGGAACATGAAATTCCTTCGGGTATGTTAGAACAACTGCTAGCTAATCCTTATGCAGGAGATGGAACCGAACATCCTGATATGCACTTGATATATGTGGATGAAATTTGTGGATTGTTTAAGCTTGCAGGTTTGCGCAGAGATGAAGCTAAGAAGAAGGTTTTCCCTTCATCTTTGAAGGGAAAAGCATTGACATGGTATAGGCTATGCGATGATATTTGATCTTGGAACTGGAATCGGTTGAAATTGGAATTTCATCAAAAAATATTATCCTATGCATCTAGTTCATCGTGATCGGAATTATATATATAACTTTTGTCGTCGTGAAGGAGAAAGTATCGCTCTAGCTTGGGGGAGGCTTAAGTCAATGTTATATTCATGCCCCAATCATGAGCTCTCAAGAGAAATTATTATTCAGAATTTTTATGCTCGGCTTTCTCGTAATGATCAATCCATGCTCGATACTTCTTGTATTGGTTCTTTTATGAAGAAGACTATTGAATTCCGGTGGGATCTTTTAGAAAGAATTAAACGCAACTCTGAAGATTGGGAACTCGAGGAAGGTAAAGAGTTAGGTATTGAACCTAAGTTTGATTGTGTTAAATCTTTTATGAATACTGATGGTTTTCAAAAGTTTAGCACTAAATATGGACTTGACTCTGAGATAGTAGCTTCCTTTTGTGAATCTTTCGCTACTCATGTTTATCTCCCTAACGAGAAGTGGTTTAAATATCTTCCACCTATTAAAGAAGAAGTTAAAGAACTGGTAAAAGCTAAAGAAGAAACTATTGTTTACAACATTGATCCAGTTGTTCACACTGCTTATATTGAAAAACAACCTTTTCCTCTTAGGATGAAGGAACATGCTAAAGCTTCAACCGTGGTTAACAAAAGTTATGTTAGAAGACCAAACCATCTGAACAAATCAGAGTTGAACCTAGGGTTGCTATGGTTAAAGATCTCTTAGTCGATAATATTGATGGGTATGTTATTTACTTCTGTGATGAAGCTTCTAGAATTGCCAAACCTGAAGGAAACGATAAACATAGACCAGTTGTTGGCATGCCTGTTCTCTCAGTTAAGATAGGAGATCACTGTTATCATGGGTTATGTGACCTAGGTTCTAGTGTGAGTGCTATTCCTTTTTCCCTATATCAAGAAATTAAAGATGAAATAGCACCGGCTGAAATAGAAGGCATAGATGTCACTATTAAACTTGCTAATAGAGATACTATATCACCAATTGGTATTCTTAGAGATGATGAAGTCTTGTGTGGGAAAAATAAAATACCCTACTGATTTTCTTGTTCTTAGCTCCCCATAAGATGACTTTTGTCCCATTATTTTTGGTAGACCTTTCTTGAACACCGCAAATGCTAAAATAGATTGTGAGAAACAAACTGTCAGTGTTAGCTTTGGTGATGAATCTCATGAATTTAATTTTTCCAAGTTTAGTAGACAACCTCATAAGAAAGATTTGCCTAGTAAGGATGAAATTATTGGTCTTACTTCTATTGCTGTGCCTCCTACTGATCCTTTGGAACATATTTGCTAGACCTTGAAAATGATTTGCATATGCGTGAAAGAAATGAAATAGATAGAATATGTTTCGAACAACAACCTCTGCTTAAACACAATTTGCCTATTGAAACTCTAGGGGGTCCTCCTCCACCTAAAGGTGATCCTGTGTTTGAACTAAAACAATTGCCAGACACATTGAAATATGCTTATCTTGATGAGAAAAATATATATCCTGTTTTTATTAGTGCTAACCTTTCAGAACATGAAGAAAAAAGATTATTGAAAGTTCTAAGGAAGCACAGGGCTGCTATTGGATATAATCTTGATGATATTAAGGGCATTAGTCCCACTCTATGTCAGCACAAGATTAATATGGAACCTGATGCTAAACCCGTTGTTGATCACCAACGTTGGTTAAATCCGAAGATGAAAGAAGTGGTAAGAACAAAAATATTGAAACTTCTGGAAGCAGGTATAATCTATCCTATAGCTCATAGTAGATGGGTAATTCTTGTTCATTGTGTCCCTAAGAAGGGAGGTATTACTATTGTTCCTAATGATAAGAATGATCTCATCCCACAAAGAACTGTCACCGGCTATAGAATGGTAATTGATTATAGAAAATTAAACAAAGCAACTAGAAAAGATCATTACCATCTGCCTTTTATCGATAAAATGTTAGAATGATTATCTAAGTACACACATTTTTGCTTCCTTGATGGATATTCTCATTTTTTACAAATACCTGTTTTACAACCTGATCAGGAAAAGATCACTTCTACTTGTTCTTTTGGAACATTTGCTTATAGACGTATGCCTTTTGGTTTATGTAATGTACCTGCTACCTTTCAAAGATGTATGACTACTATATTCTCTGATTTTTGTGAAAAGATTGTTGAGGTTTTCATGGATGACTTTTTTGTTTATGGGAAGTATTTTGATGATTGTTTAAGCAATCTTGATCGAGTTTTGCAGAGATGTGAACAAACAAATCTCATCTTGAATTGGGATAAGTGCCACTTTATGGTTAACAAAGGTACTGTTTTGGGCGATAAAATTTCTGAAAGAGGCATTGAGGTGGACAAATCCAAGGTTGATGCAATTGGGAAAATGCCATGTCCTAAAGATATCAAAGGTATTCGTAGTTTCCTTGGTCATGCTGGTTTCTATAGGAGGTTTATCACAGACTTTTCTAAAATTTCTAGGCCTCTTATGAATCTTTTGCAGAAGGATATTCCCTTTGTGTTTGATGATGATTGTATGGAAGCCTTTGAAACACTGAAGAAAGCCTTAATTACTGCACCTGTTGTTCAACCACCTGATTGGAACTTGCCTTTTGAGATTATGTGTGATGCTAGTGATTATGCTGTTGGTGCTATTCTAGGACAAAGAGTTGATAAGAAACTGAATGTTATTCATTATTCTAGTAAAACTCTAGACAGTGCTCAACAAAATTATGCTACTACTGAAAAATAATTCTTAGCAGTGGTGTTTGCTTGTGATAAATTCAGATCTTACATTGTTGATTCTAAAGTAATTGTTCACACCGATCATGCTGCTATAAAATATCTTATGTAAAAGAAAGATGCTAAACCTAGACTCATTAGGTGGGTTCTTCTACTACAAGAATTTGATCTGCATATCATTGATAGAAAAGAGCAAAGAACCCCGCAGCTTGTCTAGGCTTGAAAATATTCTTGATGACCCACAACCTATTAATGATAGCTTTCTTGATGAACAACTAGCTGCAATAAATGTTTCTAATAGTACACCTTGGTACGCTGACTATGCTAATTATATTGTTGCTAAATACATACCACCTAGCTTCACATACCAACAAAAGAAAAAATTCTTCTATGATTTAAGACATTACTTTTGGGATGACCCACATCTTTATAAAGGAGTAGATGGTATTATTAGATGTTGTGTACCTAAGCATGAACAGTAACAAATCCTACGGAAATGTCACTCTGAAGCTTATGGAGGACATCACGCGGGAGACAGAACCGCTCATAAGGTATTGCAATCTGATTTTTATTGGCCTACTCTTCAAAGATGCCCGTAAATTTGTCTCATCTTGTGATGAATGCCAAAGAATAGGTAATATTTGTAAGCGTCAAGAAATGCCTATGAATTATTCACTTGCTGTTGAACCATTTGATGTTTGGGGATTTGATTTCATGGGACCTTTTCCTTCCTCTAATGGGTATACACATATTTTGGTTGTTGTTGATTATGTTACTAAGTGGGTAGAAGCTATTCCAACCAGTAGTGCTGATCACAATACCTCTATTAAAATGCTTAAGGAAGTTATTTTCCCAAGGTTTGGAGTCCCTAGATATTTAATGACTGATGGTGGTTCACACTTTATTCATGGTGCTTTCTGTAAAATGCTTGCTAAGTATGATGTTAACCATATAATTGCATCACCTTATCATCCTTAGTCTAGTGGTCAAGTTGAACTTAGCAGTAGATAAATAAAACTAATCTTACAAAAGACTGTCAATAGGTCCCGGAAGAATTGGTCTAAGAAATTAGATGATGCACTTTGGGCTTATAGAAAAGCATGTAAAAATCCTGTGGGTATGTCTCCATATAAAATGGTTTATGGAAAAGGTTGTCCTTTGCCGCTTGAGTTAGAAAATAAAAAGCATTTTGGGCAACTAAAGAACTCAATTATGACTTCAAACTTGCTGGTGAAAAGAGATTATTTGATATTAGCTCATTAGATGAATGGAGAACCCAGGCTTATGAAAATGCAAAGTTGTTCAAAGAAAAAGTTAAAAGATGGCATGAAAAAAGAATCCAAAAGCGTGTGTTCAAAGTTGGAGAATATGTTCTTTTGTACAACTCTCGTTTCATATTCTTTGCAGGAAAACTCCTCTCCAAATGGGAAGGACCATATGTCATCGAGGAGGTCTATTGGTCCAGAGCTATTAAAATAAATAATGCCGAAGGTACTAACCCGAAGGTTGTCAATGGGCAATGAATAAAACACTATATCTCAGGTACACCCATTAATGTTGAAAGCAATGTTATCCAAACTTTGACACCGGAAGAACACATAAAGGAAACCTTCCGGAACACCCCAGAATCATGGAAAAAGGGAGGTACGTGATACGGTAAGTAAACAGACTCCAAAAAATTCGCAAAAGTACTTTTTGTCAGTTTTGGAATATTTAAAAAAATTAGGAAAATAAGAAACTTCCAGGAAAGTGACCCTGGTGGGCACGATGCACCATGGCGCACCAGGCATGCCTGGCGTGCCCAGGTGGGTAGTGCCCACCTCGGGTACTTTCCGGACTCCATTTTTCTTCCGTTCTTCTTGTTCCCCAAGATAAAAAATTATATATACATCCCAAACCTGTTAACCTCCGTATCATGGAGAAATCTCCTGTTTTCTTTTCTTGTTGTTTTCTGACAGACCCAATCCATCATGGCCGCCTCAACCTCCTCCAAGGACAAGTTCTTCGACAACGTCATCAACCCATATCTGCGGGAGATGATGCGGCACCCTCAAGCTATCCAGATGCGCAATGGGGTGCTACACATCCGCGATGTGCAAGGACCCAAGGGGACTGGATCCGTGGAGGCCAGGCTTGAAGCTATGGAGCAAGACATCTTCAAGTGCATGGGGATGGTGGAACATGGACTCAATGCCAATCACCTCATGATCGCGGACTATACCCGTGATCTCAAGGTGGATGGCAAGTCCATAAAGGACATCATCTTCTCCCTCAACGAGCAAATCAACTTCCTCCATAGCCAGATCCACGACCTTCAAAGCCAAGTCTTTGAATATCAGGCAAGATTTAAAGGTATGAGTTTGGATGCCTGTTGCAAGATCCGAGAGACTCGCTCCTCCTCTTATGATGGTGAGCCTCTGCCATGGAAACCCGAGGACAAGAAACCTTCTACTTCATCACCACCACCTTCTTCTTCACCACCAAAAGAAAACTGAGTATCGGGTATGGGCACTCCCCCTGGCTTTCACCAAGCTTGGGGGAGGTGCCTAGGTATCGTATCATCTCCACTATCTTTTGCCTTTACTTTCTTAGTTCGATCCATGGTTATCTTTTGCTTTTAGATGAATAAAAGTTTAGTTCGATCCTTTCTTTTCAAGAGTTTGCTTAGTGATCATCCCTGTACTCGTGTGCGAGATATATAATAAAGTTTTGTTTGCGTTTTGTCTTCTTTACTTTCATGTTGCAATAAAAAGAAAGGAAATAAAAGAAAAAGATCATATGCTAATCTTATGGTAAGTGTATAAGTAGAAAATTTTATTTTAGATTGACAAGCGTAGCATTAGTCAATGATGCAACTCCTGAAAGAATTAATAAGGGAAGAGAAGATTTACATATAAATATACTATCTTGGAAATCTTTTATGATTGTGAGCACCCATCAAAATATTATATGCCAAAATTGTTGACGTTGGACAAGGAAGACAACTTAATGATTTATGTTTGTTCATATTCACATAGAAGTTATATTGTCATAGATCCTTCAACATGTGCTGCTTGTCCCTATCTTTGCTAGCCAAAAACTCTAAACTAAGTAGAGATACTACTTGTGCATCCAAAACCCTTAAACCCTATCTTGTTTGAGAGTCCACCATACCTACCTATGGATTGAGTAAGATCCTTCAAGTAAGTTGTAATCGGTGCAAAAAGCGCAATAAAATTTGCTTCTAAAAGTGTGAGATCATTTAGTGTAAGGGAAAATTGAGCATTGTACGGACTTGTGATGGTGAAGAATAAAAGCGACAGACTGCATAATAAAGGTTGCCATCACAAGGGGCAATATAACGTGACATTCTCTTGCACTAAGGGGTTGAGCATACGAACAAAAAACGCATGGCAACCTCTGCTTCCCTCTACGAAGGGCCTATCTTTTACTTTCATGTGTTTACTTTTATGCAAGAGTCGAAGTTTTTCTCTCTATTCATTTTTATTTTTATCCTTCGGCAACCATCATGTGTTGAGGAAACATCTAGGCACATATATCCAGTTGAATATGGGTAGCATGAGTTATTATTGTTGACATCACCCTTGAGGTGAGTGTGTTGGGAGGCGAAACTATAAGCCCCTATCTTTCTATGTGTCCGGTTGAAACGTTTTGCTCTTGTGTATGCGGTGAGTGTTAGCAATTATAGAAGACTAAATGATGGTTGAGTATGTGGACTAGCAGAAAGGCTCCGATGCGTGACCCTTCCTGAAAAGATGATGAATTGTAGTTGCAAAGTTGACTGAGAACATAGTTTGTTGGTTTCCAATAGAGTTTATGCTTCATACTTCGATGTTGTGATGCATTGTCACTTGTTCATGAGAGGTCTATGATAAAAGTTCTGTGATAAAAGTATTATGCTAAAGTTTGTTTCTGTTATAATAAGTCACATGATGCTGCTATGACCGTATTTTTGTTTTTATCGGCACCTCTCTCTCTAAGCATGTGGACATGTTTTTCGATTTCGGTTTTCGCTTGAGGAAAAGCAAGGTCTAAGCTTGGGGGAGTTGATACGTCCATTTTGCATCATGTTTTCCTACTGTTATTTATGTTGTTTTATTGTATAATAATGCTTTTTGGAGTAATTCTAATGCCTTTTCTCTCATAATATGCAAGGTGTGCACAAAGGGGGAGAATTCTGGCAGCTGGAAATCTGGACCTGAAAAAGCTACGTCAAGCTACCTATTCTGCACAACTCCAAATGTGCTAAAACTTCCAGAGGAATTTTTATGGAATATTTAATAAATATTGGAGCAAATAAGTACCAGAGTGGGGCCACCTGGTGCGCACAACCCACCTGGGTGCGCTAGGAGGCCTAGGCGCGCCCTGGTGGGTGCTGCCCTCCTCGGCCCACCTCTTGTGCCCATCTTATGGTACATAAGTCATGTTGACCTAGAAAAAAACAAGGAGAGGACTTTCGGGAAAGCGCCGCCGCCTCGAGGGGGGGCTTGGGCAGGAGCACTTTTGCCCTCCGGCGGAGCGATTCCGCCGGGGGAACTTCCCTCCCGGAGGGAGAAATCATTGTCATCATCATCACCAACAACTCTCCCATCTTGGGGAGGGATATCTTCATCAACATCTACAACAGCACCAACTCCTCTCAAACCCTAGTTCATCTCTTGTGTTCAATCTTTGTATCAAAACTATAGATTGATGCTTGTGGGTGACTAGTAGTGTTGATTACATCTTGTAGTTGATTACTATATGCTTTATTTAGTGGAATATTATATGTGCAGATCCATTATGCTATTTAATATCCCTTTGATCTTGAGCATGATTATCATTTTTGAGTAGTTACTTTCGTTCTTGAGGTCACGAGAGAAATCATGTTGCAAGTAATCATGTGAACTTGATATGTGTTTGATATTTTGATGATATGTATGTTGTCATTCTCTTAGTGGTGTCATGTGAACGTCGACTACATGACACTTCACTATATTTGGTACTAAGGGAATGCATTGTGGAGTAGTTATTAGATGGTGGGTTACGAGAGTAACAGAAGCTTAAACCCAGTTTATGCGCTATTCTGTAAGGGACCGATTGCTTCCAAAAGTTTAATGCTATGGTTAGAATTTATTCTAAATACTTTTCTCGTAGTTGCGGATGCTTGCGAGAGGGTTAATTATAGGTAGGAGGTTTTCTCAAGTAAGAACAACACCTAAGCACCAGTCCACCCACATATCAAATTATCAAAGTACCAAACACGAATTAAGCCAACATGATGAAAGTGACTAGATGAAATTCCCGTGTACCCTCAAGAACACTTTGCTTATCATAAGAAACCATTTTGGCATGTCCTTTGCCTAAAAAGGATTGGGCTACCTTGCTGCACTTTTGTTACTACTACCGTTACTTGATCGTTACAAATTATCTTGCTATCGAACTACTCCGCTACTTACAATTTTAGCACTTGCAGATATTACCTTGCTGAAAACCACTTGTCATTTCCTTCTGCTCCTCGTTGGGTTCGACACTCTTACTTATCAAAAAGGCTACAATTGACCCCATATAATTGTGGGTCATCACGTACCCCCAGGGCAACCGGGGTCTCAGCCAACCCCACGTGTTGCCCATCCGATATGTCCTGAGAACGAGATACATGCGGCTCCTATAGGGATCGTCGACATTCTAGGAGGTCTTGTTGGTTTAATTTTACCTTTGACATGCGGCTTGTCCACCGGGATTCCTTATCGTAAGCCTCGTGTTATCATGGTGTGAGGATGTTCCACTAGATGTGCATGGTAATTTACAATGGACCACTTGGGGCACCCCTACATGGTTAAATCTTTTTGGAAGCCATGCCCAGGATTATGTGGCGACTTGGAAATGTATAATATCCGGTTGTCAAGAACTTGACACTAAATCTGAATTAAAACACAGCAACCGCGTGCGTAACTGTGATCGTCTCTTTTCAAGGGAGTCCGAGAAGGGAACACGGTGGTGTTATGTTTGACTCGTAAGTAGTTCAGGATCACTTCTTGATCATCACTAGTTTGCGACCTTTATGCATAGTTTACCCTTCTTACTCTTGTACTTGTAAGTTAGCCACCATACAAATGCTTAGTGCTTGCTGCAACCTCACCACTTATCCATTTTATACCCATTAAGCTTTGCTAGTCTTGATACCCATGGTAATGGGATTGCTGAGTCCTCGTGGGTCACAGATTACTACAACAAAAGGTGCAGGTACAGGTAATGTGATGATCTGACGTGAGAGCAATGCTTGCTTGGTTTTGGAGTTCTTCTTCTGCCTCTTCTTCTTCGATCATAGGATGGGTTCCTGGTCGACAACCTAGGCTAGTAGGGTGGATGTCATTCGTGTTTTCCATTTGATTTCACCCGTAGTCGGATTCTCTGCTATATGATGTTTGCTATGTATTGATGTATTCATGTGGCGAGTGTATGCCTTTGCTTGTATCCCCATCTATTATGTACATGGTATGATGTAATGATACCCACCTTGCAAAGCGTCTTCAATATGCGCTTCTATCCTTGGTGGGACCTCCGAGTTCCTCGATGATAGGACCGCATATTGGGTGTGATAGTGACTTTCCTTAGGTGAAGCACGGAACCTTGCACACATTCCCACACTCAACATGATATCGGGCCTAGATACACAAAGGTAAAGCAAGGATCCAATCATGGAGCTATATACCTTTTGATCCACTTCTTTACCATTGGGATCAATGTCAAGTTGGCACTTGGTTGGCATTGGAGTCTTGGCTGGCGTGACATCATCTAGCTTGAATTTTCGAGCATGTCATGGATATACTTGTCTTGGTTGATGAATGTTCCTTCTCTTCTTTGCTTGAATTCGAACCCGAGAAAGAACTTAAACTCTCCCATCATAGACATCTCAAACTTCTCGGTCATTAATGCGGCAAACTCGTCATTAAAAGATTTGTTAGGAGAATCGAATATAATGTCATCAACATATAGTTGGCATATGAACAAATCCCCTTTGACCTTCTTAATAAAAAGAGTGGGATCGATTTTTCCAAATTCAAACCCACGATCTTGCAACAACTCGGTAAGGTGCTCATACAACACATGTGGGGCTTGTTTAAGGCCATAGAGCGCCCTATTGAGTTCATATACATGATTGGGGAACTTGGGGTCCTCAAATCCCAGGGGTTGTTTGACATATACTAACGCATTCAAAGGACCATTAAGAAATGCACTCTTCACATCCATTTGTTGCAACTTGAAATCATGACGATATGCATATGCAAGCAACATGTGAATAGATTCAAGACAAGCAACGGGAGCAAATGTTTCACCATAGTCGATACCCTCGACTTGGGAGTAGCCTTGTGCTACCAATCTTTCCTTGTTTCAAACAACAACACCGTTGACATCTTGCTTGTTCTTGAATATCCATTTGGTCCCAATGACATTACGGCTCTCCTTTGGTCTTCACACTAACTCCCACAGTTTGTTGCGCACGAAGTTGTTGAGTTCATCATGCATGGCTTCAAGCCAATCTGTGTCATCGAGCGCCTCGTGTACCTTTTGGGGTTCAATACAAGAAACAAACGTGTGATGCTCACAAAAGTTTGTTAATTATTTACGAGTAGTTACCCTTTTCTTAGGATACCAACAACATTCTCCATGACATGTTCTTGTTGTTTGAGCTTGGAAGAAATCTTCACGGCACGACACTCTAATAGATCCTCCATAGAAATTTGAGGAGCATCATCTTGATCATCATGAGCGTCGTCTTGAGCGTGCTCTTGATCTTGAGCTTACTCGGCATCATGAACTTGACCTTGGGCATCACTTGGTGTATCACCATCATCATGAGGTTGATCTTGCCCTTGATCTTGTTCACTTGGTTGAGGGCCTTCACTTTGTTCTTCGAAAGTGTGTGGACCTAGCATGGTGATGGTTCCACTTGCGTAGAACATTGTCCTTCTCCTTTGGCCACGAGGGGTTCCTCAATGGGGAGGATTTGACCTACTCCATGGATTGGAGAGGAATTTCATCACCTACATCACAAAGACCACTTTGCTCCACTTGGGAGCCATTATTTTCATCGAACTCCACGTTACAAGTCTCCCTGGTGAGTCCATTGGACTTGTTGAGGACACGGTAAGCATGAGAGTTTGTAGCATAACCAACAAATATGCCCTCTTGAGCTCTAGGTTCAAATTTAGACAAAGAAACACCTTTATTGAGAATGAAACATACACACGAATACCCCAAAGTACTTGAGGTTGGGCTTGTTACCGGTAAGTATCTGATATGGAGTCTTGTTCAAGCCTTTGCGGAGGTAGCGCCAATTGGATGCATGACATGCGGTGTTGCTGGATTCGGCCCAAGAGTTGTACGGAGATTTGAATTCTGCCATCATGGTCCTTGCCACATCTATCAACGTCGGGTTCTTCCTCTTCGCAACACCGTTTTGTTGAGGGGTATATGGTGCAGAGTATTGGTGCTTGATCCCCTCATCACTAAGGAACTCATCCAAGGTGTAGTTCTTGAACTCGGTGTCGCTACCACTTCTAATCATTAATATATTTGCATCATGTTAACATTGAGCTTCATTTGCAAATTCGATGATGGTTTGTTGGGTCTTACTCTTCCTCTTGAACATGTGTATCTTGAGTAATCATCCACAATCACCAAGTAATATTTTCTTTCTCCAAGACTATCGAAGGATGGAGGACCAAGGAGATCCATGTGAAGGAGCTCCAAGGGCCTCTTCGAGTAGATGATAGTTGTGGGTCGATGAGACGTTTCATGTAGCTTTCCTTCAATACAAGCACTTCAAGCACGATCTTTGGCAAAACTCACATTTGTTAGTCCATGAACGTGATCCCCTTTGAGGAGACTTTGTAAAGATCTCATATTGACATGGGCTAAATGGCGATGCCAAAGCCACCCCACGTCAACTTTAGCCATTAGGAAAGTCGCGGTCTTAGTGGGTCGCTCCAAAAAGTTAACCACATGAAGACTGTTCTCGACATGCCCAACAAAAGCTACTTTAAGAGTCTTGCTCCACAAAAGGGCCACGGTATCAAGATCAAAGAATGTTGCAAAGCCCATGAGTGCAAGTTGACGAACGAAAAGTAAATTGTATGCAAGGGTCTCAACAAGCATGACTTTCTCAATAGATAAATCCTGAGAGATGGCCACCTTGCCAAGACCCAATACCTTAGATGTTGAAGCATCACCGAATTGTACATGGGTGGCCATAAATGGGCTAGGTTTCACGTCCACCACCAAGTCCTTTCTCCCGGTCATATGATTTGTTGCTCCACTATCGAGCAACCATGACACCCCACCGGAAGCAAACTCCTACAAGAAATTAATGCTTGGATTTAGGTAGCCATTTTTGAATGGGTCCTTTGATGTTAGCAACAAGGGTCTTAGGAACCCAAATAGACCATTCAATGTACTCATAAGAAGAACCAAGAAATTTGGCATAAACATGCCCATCACTAGCGTGACATAAAATATAAGAAGGGTTAAAGTCGCCGGCTATATTGGGAGGAGTGGTCTTGCCCTTCTTGGCATTGCCACCCACACCCTTATCCTTCTTGTTCTCATGAGCACTCCCCCTGCCTTGACGATGATTTCCTTGAGAGGGGGAGGTCGCTTCTTCATTGAGGTTCTTCTCACATTGTATTCAAGTCACAAGGCCTTTCTCAAGTTGCTCTTTCAACTTGGCATTCTCCTCCACAAGGTGCACATGCTCACAAAAAGGGTAAGTAGCATGAGCATTATCAATTAATATGAAAGGAGGGAAAGCGGATATCTCCTTGGTGAGCTTCACTTGGAGTTGATCATGAGACAACTTGAGAGAAGCATGAGCACTCTTCAAGGCCTTGTGAGCCTTGTTAAGTGTGTCAAACTCTTCATTGAATCTATCATGGCCAACCCAAGTTCAACCTTCTCGGATTTAAGCATGCGTGCAAGAACAAGAGGATGATCATGATCTTTCCGTAATTTAGCGAGAATCATTGTGTGACTCCTCAAGAGCCAAATGAAGACCTCGCTCTTCCTCAAGAGCAATGGAAATATCTGCTATCTCATCGGCACAGTCACAGCTACGCCCCTCCATCTTAGTGACGGTTTCCTCATGAGACTCAATGATATCATTGGCCATACCTAGTTGTCCCAAGAGAGCAACAAAGTGCTTCTTGGTCTCACCTTTGAGCTTACCGAAGAACTTGTCAAACTCGTTCTCATCCACCTTTACATCCTCATGTTCATCAACACAATCCAACAAAGAAGGATTAGTCGTGATGGAAGTTTTGATGTTGGAGGTCGCCTTGTTGATGCCTTTAGCCATGAGGCACTTGGGGATGAGGTTCTTGTTGGGGGCGTCGAAGAGTGACACCTTGGTTGGGGAAGAGGTGGCAATGGCCCCGGACGTTGCCATTCCTTCAACACTTGCATCATCATCATCATCATCATCATCATCGGAGATGTACTCTTCTTGCGCCACCAACCCATTTTGTGGCACCTTCTTGGTGAAATTGTTCTTATTGGGGAAGGATTTGGCCTTGTCTTTGCGAATGAACTTTCCACCATTGTCTTCCCTCTTCTCGTAGGGGCAATCCACCACAAGGTGACTCACATTGCCACAATTCTAGCACGTTCTCACATGTTGCTTGCCCGTGGAGCCACTTGAGTTTTTCTTGCAGAAGTTAGGCCTTGAGTTTCTCTTGTTGCCCCAAAATTGCCTTGACGCAAGAGCCATGTGCTCGTGGTAAGCATATCCAGTGGCTTCGGGGCAACTATCTTTTTCTTCCTCTTCTCCTTCTTCTTCTGGGATTGCCTTGGCCTTCAAAGCAAGGTTAGGTGGGGCTTTCTTTGACCGTTGGATAGGAGCTAGAGCATCATCGGCGGTCTTGTTCAAGATGTTCATGGCAATATATTCATCCAACACATCGCGTGAGGACAAGGTGTGGAAGTCTGGTCTTTAACGGATCACGGAGGACATGGCCTTGTTGAATGGCATGATGGCCTTGAGAAACTTGTGCTTGATCCAACTATCATCTGTATCCTTGCTCCCATGATCTCGGAGAGAGACCACGAGAGTTTTCAATCTCCAATAGAGCTCACGAGGATCTTCATCATCATTCATCACAAACTCATCGGCCTCATCAAGTATCACCTCAACGTTGGAGCGTTGAATGCTTGAGCTCCCCTTATACAAAGAAACAATGTGCTCCCATGCATCTTTTGCATGAGTGAATGGGTGCAAGTGAGCTAGCTTTTCGGGAGGCACCGCAGCTTGAAGGATGAACAAGGCGGAGTGGTTGAATTGATTGTCCACCTCTTCTCTTGGGGTGAGGTCGTTTGGATCATGCGGGTAGAGGCCTTGTCCAATGATTCTCCAAAGATGTGTTCAGCTATGATTCAAATGAGACTTGATACAAAAAACCCAATTAGGAAAATCATTCTTAACAAGCTTAGGAGGAGGACCAAGGTTGTTAATATGAGGTGAGGGGACCAGTCCTCCATAGACCGGGGGAGGGGCAACCGCGACATTGATGCATATCCCATTCTTTCCTTGAGGCATCTTATCTTTTTCACGACTAGCCCCCTCCTTACTGGAGTTGGCATCTGACTCTGAGACGGTGGGATTAACCATTTGCAACAGATCGGTAGAAAGTTTAAGACCCTCAAGTAATTCCTTAAACAAGGATTTGACCTCGGTCGTCATAGAGGTCCTAAGAGAGGCCATGGCCTCATTTACGTCCTCTCGAGTGATCATTGCCACCGCATCGACCGTGGTAGACCCTCCCCACTAGACCCGTCATCAATCGTACTCTTTAGGCGGTTAAGCCCTTAAAGAGAGATGAGGCTTTGATATCAATTTGAAAGGATCGATATGGTTGACTAGGGGGGTGAATAGGCAACTACCAATTTTAACTTTTCTTAACAAATTAGGTTTAGCAACAAATAAGTTGTCTAGGTATGCAACTAGGTGAACAACCTATATGATGCTAACAAAAACAATACAAGGAAGCAAAGGATACAACACAATACAAGCTTGCACAAAGTAAAGGTAAGAGATAACCACAAGTCGAGCCGGTGAAGACGAGGATGTGTTACCAAAGTTCCTTCCCTTTAGGGGGAAGTGTGTCTTCGTTGGAGCGGTGTGGAGGCACAATGCTCCCCAAGAAGCCACTAGGGCCACCGTATTCTCCTGACGCCCTCGCACAACGAAAGATGTCATGATTTCACTAGTGGTGCCCTTGAAGGCGGCAACCGAACGAGGTTGAGACTCTCTCCAAAACTTAATTGGAGGCTCCCAACATCACCACGGAGCTTCACCATAATGGAATGTGGGTCTGAGGTGTCCTCTTCCGTCTAGGGTGCCCAAACACCCAAGGGTAACAAAATCCACACAAGAAAGTATGAGGGAATCAAATTTCCTTTAGTGGAAGTGTAGATCTAGGTCTCCTCCTTCAATCCCTAGCAAATCAACAAGTTTGAGTGTCTAGGGAGAGAGATCGGGCAAGAAAGCTTGAAGGGCATTACTAGAGGAGAGAAAGAGAGGCAAGAGGTAAGAAGGTAGGTGAAAGAACCACCCCCTTATATAGTGTCCCCCAAATCCAACCATTACACCAGTTTTTATACTGCGGCGGTACAACCGGTTTAGGTCCCAATACAACCAGAGACCACTAGGTACCCAGCAGAAACCCTACCAAGCGGTACAACCGGTGGAGCAGCCGGTAGTACCAGTGGGCAAGAGCCATCGGAACAACCGCTCCACCACCGTCCAACAACCGCTTCAAAACTGAAGGGAGTCACCCCATAGTGGTAGTTGAGGCAGTGGTTGCACAGTGCAACCGTCAGGTCCAAGAACGGGTGGTGGCTAAGTCCCGAGCGGTACAACCGCTCCGAACCACTGATTGTACCGATCAAAAGGAATCAACCAATATAACCGGGCCACCACTGCCTAAGAACCGCCCCACAACAGAAGCCTGTCCGGTGGTAGGGCAATACAGGGCCGGTACAACCGCTAGAAGGCAGTCCTAGGGTTTGCCGGAATTGAGGTGGGACACCGCCCTGAGGCAGCGGTACAACCGCTGGCAAGCGACCTGGGAATTGTAACCCCAGGGTATCACCCCTAGGGCGGTGGTTGCATCGGACGTACCAGAAAAGCGGTACAACCGCTTGGGTCGCCGGTACAACCGCTGGGAGCAAAAACCACTGTTTGCAGAAGGAGTTTGAGGACCTTTCTCTCCTCGAACGGAAGGATATATTGAAGGTGTAAAAGAATGTGTACGTGCATTGATTCAACCACTTCCTTCCGATGCGGATTCCGTCTTAATAGTATGGGATTCCTACGACCAAAGAAATAAAACTCGTAGAAACCACCATCTTCGATCTTTTCCGTCCAGAGAGAATGCCTAATCATCGTGCACAAACAAAATGAACGTGAGAAACTTGGTATACGATTAGTCCGCAAAGTGAGTTGTCACCATCACCAAAACACTAAGGCAAGGAATGCCCTAACACAACTTAAAGCCATCTTGACACAAATGAGATCCGCTAACGAGATTTTTTTTGTTGATTTAGGGGACATGTTGCACATTCTTCAGTGACATGATATTTCCAAGTAAACTTCAAGTTGACTATATGAAAAACATTAACGTAATCATGTGACACATTTCCCATCTGCACGAATGAAGCCTAACATCGCAATAAGTGGAATATGTAACACTCACAACATTAGCTTTCATGTCAACCCACCATTCAGCGGAATGACATATTGAAAGAACATTATGGAAATTACCATACATTGTTGTCTTCATCTTAGGTAATAACGTCGGCGGTCTTGCCGCTTTTCCCATGATATTGCCAATCATGTGGTCGGTGCCTAGGATCACACATGGCACTCTCATTTTGTCTCATCCGTCTCCTTAAAGTTGGTAGACCGTGAGCCCTTATTCTTGCCTTCAAACTTTCCCTTGCCATCATATTTGTTCTTGTTGAACTTGTTGGATTGCAAACTATTCTTTTGTATTTTGCAAAAAAAAAACTTTTCCTTTGTACCACATTTGCACTAGAATTTCAGCCATTGACTAGAGCACATGTGTTTTTTTTGCCCTCGCCTATTCTTGAACATTAAGAGTCCCAATGAGATTCACAACGAAAAACTCATATCTCTTGAGTTCTAGGAAAGTGGCAAAATTTCTCCACGAGAGGGGAAGCTTGGCAATAACATCGTCGGCAACAAACTTGTCTGGCAACACACATGAAAAGTGCTCATGTTCCTTGGCAAGTGATTAGATCTCATTTGCTTGCTCAATTACTGAGCAATCATTGATCAATTTTTAGTCATGATATGGCTCATTGAGATACAACTCACAATCTACATCTGAGACCTCAAACTTGGCCTGATCCCACTTATCTCTGCTATTAAATATAATCATGTAAGGATTGACTATATTGTCACCAAGAACGCCGAGAACAGTACCTCTGAAGAGGTTATTGACGACCTCAGATGCTTCCGCCTGTTGAGAAGTAAGCGTACCATCAGGTTTTCCCTTGAAGGCATGAAAACAGATCATGGCCGTCCTTGTGCACCACTTCTTGTAATTCACACCCTCACGTACACAAGGTTTGATGGTTGCAAAGCCAACCGATGAAAATTGCCTATAATATTTCTTTTTGGATTCCTGAAAATATGAGTAGTTTTTTATTATAATTAATCCCGAAATGAAGTAGACAATGCAACATGAAACTAATACACAAAATGATCCAACCACTGGTAGTGCTCAACAATCTAGACTTGCAATTTGGTAGATAAGGAAATTATAGCATGCTAACACTAACACCAAAAGCAGTCCCTAACATAGGCATAAGAACACATACGTGGCAGATGAAGAAGAAGCACCCTTGGAAGCAACATTGGCAGCGATCATAACGGCCTCATCGGTGGTATCGTTGGAGTCATTTGAAGCCATTGAGACAAAGTAGACAATGTCAAGGAATTGGACGAATCAACGAGTAGTCAGGTGAACACTCCCCAAAACCATATCGCCTCTCTTCCGTTCCCCAAAACCTTATCACCTCTTTTACGTAAGTGGTCGCAAGAGACACGGTTCCGGTGGTCTTCTCATGACATGCATGGTTCTGGAAAAGTCTCTCTCTCTCTCTCTCTCTCTCTCTCTCTCTCTCTCTCTCTCTCTCTCTCTCTCTCTCTCTCTCTCTCTCGACGTAGGGGCGACCACTTATATACTTGAACAGTCAAAGTTGAACCATTATAGAAGATGAAAGGAGCAGGCCACAAAACTGGTCGGATTTATCTTCCACTACAACACAAAATGTTTCGATTTCTGACACACGTAAAAAAGAAGACAACGCACACACTTGGCTTGTGTTTGAGTCCATCTTATCCTGTTCACAAAACAAGGTGCGCGAGGTGAGGTGGACCGCGAAGGATCAATGCGTGTGCATGTATCTTCTTTTGAAACTCTTAGCGGTGGAAGGAAATTTCTCGAAAAATATGCTGGTCTAACTCCCTTGCGAGTAGCAAAAAATACGGGCTAAAGTCCACCTAGAAATTATTGAATTTGTTTAATAGTCCTGATCTACATAGTTCCAACAATCACTTGTGTGCAAGGAGAATTCTCCGAATTTCAGTAGGAAAGCAAAGCATTCACGGGCCAGAGATAGATAGCTTGTTTCCTGCATTATGTACAAAAAGCACGGCACAGCACGCAAGACAACCCGTGTCACATGAGCGGCTCGTCAACCAAGCAGCAGCAGCATAGCGCGGCGAAACTGCAACATCACACAGGAAAACGGAAATCAGAGATATAAATCCCTTCGCAGCAGGATGAAAACTACTCCCTCCGTCCCATAACCAAAAACATCTTTATATTATGAGACGGAGGGAGTAATTCCTAACGGTGGTGCGTTGATTAGCATCTTACAATCCTAATATGAAGCACGTTGTGGACACCGGAGGCTTACGAGGAGGCTCCTCCTCCTCCTCGTCCTTGGACGGAGGCATCATCGGCCCAGGAGTTCCTGAAAATAACAATTGCGACGCAGTCAAGGAAACAGCAACATTTGATATGATTGGATTGAATGTTGATTCAGATTTTTCCTAAAAATGGCGAACATGCGAGTCAGGGGGAAAAGGCTTTGAATTGTGCCTGCGAAAATTTCAGTTGCATTGCATTCAAGAATGATTCTATTTTTCTTTAGGGGAAAGGGCCCGGCCCTGGATCCATTGCCGTAATGAAACCACATGAAGGCGTGGATAACTTGCAAAGGCGGCGGGGAGACAAATCCAGAATGGTTACCTGCTTCCCCGTCGCGATGAGAGATGCCCTGATGTTGATGCATATTGCGATGCGGCAATGGATGGATTCTCTCTCGGCAATTGGAATGGGCGGGAGAGGTGATGAATTATCTTATCTTGCTTCAAATGGAGCGGGAGGAGAGGATGAATTGTGTCTCTACAAATGAAATGCAAGATGCCTCGAAAAAGAAAGAAAAATGCAAGAGGCTGGACTATCTGTCAAGAAATGAAACGGGGGAGAGGTTGAATTATCCCTTGACAAATGAATCGAGAAAGGGAATCAATCATCTCTTCTTCTTTTGCGAGGGGAGAATGGATATCTGTCGATCAACAAATGAGAGAGAGAGCGAGAGAGAGGCGAGGAGGAGAATTGGTAGATCCAGAAAAATGGTAGATCCAGAAATATCTTGTGGACGAAGCAACCCATTTGTTCAAAGCAGCAAACCAAAAATAGTACTAGTAGTATCGGCGCATTGAACGTCCGGAAAGTTCCAGCGGTCGGTTACGATTACGACGTTCGTTTTTTCAGAGGTGCCGGCTACGACGTTTTTCATAGAGTTTACATCAGTTCCTCGAGCTGTCGGCCACTCCAAATCACGCACCGCAGATCAGATATCTTGTTTCTTTTCTTTCTCTCATTTCGGGACAGAAGTGAAAGAAACGGGAGCGCCCTGTCTGTCTCTCCCAACGCTACAACGATACAGGCAGGCGACAATGCATGATGCAGACTGCAGATGCACACACCCAACCTGCACTTTTCACCGCGAAAGTTGCGTGCGGTCATGCTCATGCGTGCTTGCCACGCGGTTCACCGGTTGCTTAGCCATCGCTTCTCCGCACGTTTCTCCGATCGTTGGGTGTGAAAAGCTGGCCTTCCTTTCATTTTTGTCGTTGTTTGTTTCTCCTCTCTCTCTCTCTTTCCGTGTGATTAGATGAACTTTCTTCTTCTTGGTGCCGTTTTTTTAATGAACCGACAGAAATCGTAGCGGTCGACGAGTTCCTGATGATGGTGGAATGTGGGGGCACCCCAGGATTCGCCAAAAAGGAGACAGAATGAGATACGATACGACCTGCCGCTCTCATGAACGGATTACGGATGGGTGTATGCACAGGGGAATTGGGGCAAAAGTCCATGGAAAATACGTACATACGTAGCTGATAAGTAATATAATTCACAATTGACAGTGGAAAAGAGATTAACATGTACAGACTAGAGAGCAAGCATGCAGGCTAATGAGCTAGCTACCTAAGCCGTGCATCCTCGTGCCGGGCAAGATGCTTATTGTCTCCTTGAAATTGAATCCTACTAGTACAAGCTGGTAGATAGAGTAGATCGCTCGTTCGGGATCATGGCCTCCATGATCGAGATGCGTGCCGCGTGTTTGAGATTTTCAGTACAGTCGCACGTTTTCAGCGCTGGATCCCTCCCTCTCTTCAGGCGAGTCATGGCGTCAGTCATGGGTGTGGTAGATCAGTTGCAGTTGGCGTAGCATGTTCTCTTCTCACTCGAACAACCTCCTGCCGTCGCTGTCCAGGCGCGTGTAGCCGAGCACGCAGTTGGCGTAGGCCACGTTCTTGAGCGCCTTGCCGTGCCACCTGCCGACGGCGGCGACCCCGGTGCGGACCGTCTTGAGCAGGCAGTCGGCCGTCCTCACCACCCTCCGCACGCCCGTGGGCAGCGACAGGTAGGGCGCGTTGAAGAGGTGGAACTCGAGCGCCGCGGCGGGGTTCTGCTGCTGCTGCGGCGGCTGCGGCTGCTGCTGCTGCCGCGACGCCATGAGCATCCTGCCGACCTGCCGCGCGAAGCCGGCGCCCAGGGAGTGGCCGCAGAGGCACACGTTCTCGGACCCGAACCTGTCGATGGTGGCCCTCAGCGCCTGCAGCGCGCCGTGGAGCCTGGCGGAGCCGCGGAGGCTGTTGCACGCCAGCAGGCGGAGCTCGTCCTCCACGTCCCGCCGGATGGTCGGCGCGCGCAGCAGCGTGCCCCGGAAGGCGATCACCGCGCTGGGCGCGCCGGTGGGCCTCTCCTCCTCCCCGCGGCGGTCGAGCAGGTGGCGGTCCTCCCACTCGAAGATGGCGCCGAAGACGGAGCCGTCGCGCTCGTCCACCAGCTCGTGCGCGAGGCGGTAGCTGAAGGGCTTCCACCACTGCTGCGCCACCTCCGCCGCGTCCCGCCGCTCCTGCCTCTCCAGCTCCAGCAGGTACACCGCCTCGATCAGGCTCGCCATCACCATCCTCCTGTAATCGTCGTCCCTCCTGCAAACCCCAAACCAACAGGAAAAACACAACATGAGACACGCATTCCTCGACCTCCCTCGCAAACCCAAACCAATCAGTCGCGTAATTCAGCACAATAGGGAGGAAGATCGATCGAGCGCATGCATGCATGCATGCTTACCAGCTGGTGTGTGTGAGCTCTCTCCAGGAAGTGGAGCAGGGCAAGTTGTCACGCGCCCCCATGTCCGCCATGCGCTAGAAGCTGAAGCTCGTAGCTAACCAGCACAAGGCACTCAGGCAGTAAGTAACCACTCTCCCTCCCTCTGCGTCTCTGTTTGCTGCTTGCTCGAGTCGGGTGTGGACGATGTCGTAAGGAAAGTGTGTAGGGGGAGGCGGGAAATATATACCCGGGACGGGAGCCTCGGCCTCGCAGGCAGCCTGGCAGGATCTTTCGCTCAAAGCAGGGGAGGGAGGGAGGGAGGGAGGGAGGGACGGAGGGTGGTGTACGGGCAGGAAGGAAGGAAGGAAAAGGAAGGATTGGGCCGAATTTGCTGGCTAGTGGAGCGAGGGCATAGTTTAATGGCGGGAATAAAGGGAGCTTAGCAAAGAGAACAAAGAAAGATCGCTCTAGGGGATAGCCAGCGCGCGCTTTCCAGTTCCCCGCAACTTGACTGAATCGGAATTGGGGGCGAGCGATCGATCGATCTCACACGGATGGCCGCCGGTTGCTTGCTTGCTGCCTGCGAATGGTTGCGCTCCAGGCTGTGAAAGGGCAAGCGCGCGGATCGGGCGGACTCCGTCGATCGCAAGCTTTAGGGGAGCATATATTCCGTCGCCCACGGCCTGCCTAAATCAGCCTGGACCATGCATGCATCGCCCTCCTCCCTACCCGCGGACGGAGATGTTATGTCCCTCGCTAAGCATCGAATCTCGTGGCGGGCTCCGTGAGCTGTACTTGTGTTGCGTCGTGTGTATGACAGGTTGGGTTAGGCGGCCCGACGCGTCGATGGACGATGGCCGCGGGGACAGGGGTCGTGGGGGTGGCTGTCGTCAGGGGGAAGGCTGGCGCCGGTGGTGGTTGATTACGCGCCTTGGTTAAGCGGGTGATTTGGTCACGTTTTGTTACGCTAACCAGCGGAATTTGTTCCCTCGCGGGTGTGGGTGTGGCCAGTGCGGTCGTGCTCCGCGTGTCTGCTTCGTTCACACTTCACACCCAGGGCGTTCGTTTTCTTGATTACTACTGCTGCCGGGAAGCTTATGATTGTGCAAGTTGCCAGATCTTTTCGTTAACTTGGGTCTGGCTGGACGCTACATATGGATCCACGATTTGGGTGCGTAGGTTAAGGTCAGCTATTGCAGACGTCGGGTCACCTTGCACTCATTTCCAAGGAAATGCTTCTTTTTATATAATCGATCATTTTGGTACCAAATTCTTGCGGTGTGAAATCGCGTTTATAAAGTTCGAATGGCAAGCCTTTGTGATACAGATTTTCTTATTCTCATCTAAGTGCCACGTCACTTGATTTTATGTGGAATATTTTATTTTCGTTTGTTTAATTTTACTTCTTTTCTTTCGTTTCTTTTTTTTTTGCCTTTTTTATACCGCGTGAAACTACTTTTGCATGTTCGTGTCTGCACACCCATGGGCTGCGAAATTATATACACAGGACTGATGACGGGGTGGGATTTGGAATTGAAATTGGAAGGTTTGACAGCCAAGGAGCGGCAAATAAGTCACGCTTCGACATAGCTGAAGCTCTAGGTGAATAATCTCTTTCTTAAAAATCAAAACGAAAATCAAAATGACAAATCTGGTTCGATGGCTCTTCGGTGGGAACCTACTAACTGGGGTTTTTTGGGGGGTTATTCTAATAGTTCTAGTAGCAACCGCTTTAGTATTTTTGGTTTCCGTTTCTTTCTCTTGCTCTTGGATCCGTCTATCGACGTGCAACTGCAGTTGCATTGCATACCCGTTGACCGTACGGTGCATCGGTCGGGTTTACTTTATTTTATCCTTTTTCACACCGTGCACATCTTACGCGTCTGCACACATGTATTCAACTGCAGTTGTATATCTATGTATCGGAACGCAACTACATGTCTACCTACCTAATGCGATTGTAGTTGCATGTGCATGCACATGTGCGCAAGTGCGTACTCATCGGCGTGCTCAACTATATTTACATATTTTCTATACAAATAGTCATGAGGCAAAAAAATAAAAAGAAGAAAAAGTAAAAGTGAAAGAAGAAAAGAGGAGAATAACAAAAGAAATCTATGTTGATGTGAGCACGATGAGATTTAGTTAATCCTCATCTAAATGGGAGGTAGCCACACCTTTTGTGATACTCCAGTTCCTCTATTACGGAGCCGCTCACGTGAAAGACAAATCCTAAAAATTATTGCAAGAAACACTTAAATAGCGTCGGCTCAACAAACTTGACGCCAATGCTTGAAGAGACCTAGTGCTTGTTGGAATTTTTTTTTCTTTTCGAAGAGGAGGTTCAAACCGCTTGTGATGCACACAACCATTTTTATTAAATTGAATGTAAGACAGCAAGGTCAAAACCATCAACAAGTGAAGTACAAAGCAAAGGCGACATGGTAGAACCAATACAAGATATGAATTTAACACCTGTGACTAAGTTGACTTCTTCAGTAATAACGCCTTCAAGAAGAGATAAATGCCCTTCCGCCGCCATCGCCACATCTCGTCGAAGAAAACCAAGACATTTTTCATCTAATTGTCGTGACCAACCACGAAAGGCTGGCACAAAGACAAGGAGATAACATCTTCAACAAAGTCACAACGCAAGCTCGTGACTGCGAGCCCGACCAATAAAGGCCGGGACAAGGGTTTTCACCCAGACATGAAGCGGTGTTCCACTCACAACCTTGATGACGTCTCTTCCTAAAGTCGTCCCATCCAATAATCCAATCCAGGCGGGAGTGGTACTACCTTGATGACGACTCTTCCAAAAGTCATCCCATCCAATAATCCAATCCAGGCCGAAGTGGTACTAGCAAACAGGTGATAAGTACTCCCATCTTGGACAATCAGCATGATCATCGGGAGGTCGGCCATGTCTCGATGCGGATCTGGCCGCCACCACTCCACATCGATGCAAACTGACATGCAACATCCACCATGTCCACATGGCATTGCCCTGGTGTCCTCAGCATGAACAAAGGCTCTGGTTGATGCCGACGGGGAACTGTCAGCACACCCCCGGGGCCATCGACAGCGTATGCTTGCGTCGGGAGACGAATGCTTGCTGGCGCCCTCCAAAAGCAGTCATGCCACCACCTAGTGCCAGTTCTGCCGTGTACAGAGTCACCGCCATTGTATCAGCCCATGCCATTTGGCCTGCCACTCGCAGCCATTGCGTCGCCACTTCATAATCTTGCGTCGTCTGGGCTGCCACTCGCAACCATAGCGTCTCCATTGTCATTATATCATCGGGTTGTCCGAGCAACTGCTTGAAGCCATCTAGTGACCATTGCATTATCTCGCACCGCCTGGGCGGAGCTAAGGTGCACTTTGTTGTTGGAGATGATGACTTTGAACACAGTCGCGACGCTTGACCACACCGTTGCGGCAAACACAGCCAACGACAAGCAAATCGATGGTGGTCCGATCTGTCCGTACAACGGCGTGCTGCTAGCCAGCGCGAAGGTCCTTCATGTTGATCCAGCCCACCCAGGAATCCCCGATGGTAACGAGCTGGAGCACGGGTTGGATGTGGAGGTGTACAAGGAAGAAGATTGGGCTCCGGCACGGTGACAGCCATCCCTACCACCACCTTGATCTGGGGCGTCGGCGCCGCTGTGGCCTTGTCCACCCCGGATGTTAAACATGAAGTATGTGATAACTTTTTGCCATCTATCATTGCTGTGATGAATAAGATCTCCCCATCATGACGTCATTCCCGTGATACTGGCATCGACGGGGGGCGTGCGTAGCTTCAGTCAAACCATATCTGTGGCCTTGTTTTTGACTTCATTCGTCTATGTGACCAGCAACATCAAACTAAGGGGATGACATCGTTGGTTCCTTCTCCGTTACATAAATGAAGCCCGGTCACATGTGGATCTCTCGTGGAACTTGTGAGGTTTATGCCCCTCATATGTATGCCCGGAGTTGGAATATATTTGTCCCTCCCTGGGGCCAGCTTCTCTGTGACGGTGATCTTCCTAGATTGGGTCGCGGGCGTCTTCTGGTCTAAGCCTACTATTCTATTTGTATGTAGTAGGTATGTTTGGTCAAGGTAAATGTACCAACATGTAAAAAGTGGAAGTTGGGCCCTAAAATTGCTTATTGCGTCTTTTTGGGTTATGCACATAATAGCAATGCTTGTACATTTTTGGTAATTAAACCTTAGATTTCTAACATGCACGCTAACATTGTGACTGAATCTCGAGATGCAACATTCTTTGAGACCATTTTTCCATGAAAGCCAATAGAGCGTTCACTAGCCAACCAAACTTACATTTAGAACATAAACATGAACCTTCAATTGAAGTAGCTTCTGTATATTGTAACAAGGAGAATAACAATGATGCATCTCCTAGAAGGAGCAAGAGACAAAGGACTAAAAAATATTTTTGGTGATACTTTGTTGTATATCTTGTGGATGGCGTACCCAGAACACTTTCAAGGCCATATGCATCCCCAGATGGAGATTACTGGAAGGGGTCGTTGAGGGAGTCCTGGATTAGGGGGTATCCGGACAGCCGGACTATATACTTTGGCCGGACTGTTGGACCATGAAGATACAAGACTCAAGACTTCATCCCGTGTCCGGATGAAACTCTCCTTTGCGTGGAAGACAAGCTTGGCGATCCGAATATTATATTTCCTTCTTTGTAACCGACTCCATGTAAACCCTAGCCCTCTCCGGTGTCTATATAAACCGGAGGGTTTAGTCCTTAGAGGAAGAATCATAATCATCATAGGCTAGCTCCTAGGGTTTAGCCTCTACGATCTCGTGGTAGATCAACTCTTGTAATATTCATATCATCAATATCAATCAAGCAGGAAGTAGGTTTTTACATTCATCAAGAGGGCCCGAACCTGGGTAAAACATCATGTCCCTTGCCTCCTGTTACCATTGACCTTAGACGCACAGATCGGGACCCCCTACCCGAGATCCGCTGGTTTTGACACAGACATTGGTGCTTTCATTGAGAGTTCCTCTGTGTCGTCGCTGCAAGGCTTAATGGCCCCTTCAATCGTCAACAACAACATGGTCCAGGGTGAGACTTTTCTCCCCGGACAGATCTTCGTGTTCGGCGGCTTCGTACTACGGGCCAATTCGCTTGGCCATCTGGAGTAGATCGACAGCTACGCCCCTGGCCACCAGGTCAGGTTTGGAAATTTGAACTACATGGCCGATATCCGCGGAGACTTGATCTTCAACGGGTTCGGGCCTGCGCCAGGAGCGCCGGACAGTCACGATGAGCACGGCTTAGACCTGCTGTCGGAAAATGCTCGAGATATCGCCCCTGCAGAAGCCCCAGACCTAAATTCGGATCAGATTGCATCGCCCGAGGACGGATGGATGGACCCCGCCCCGGAGCCCGCACACTCATCGGCGGTAGATCCGAACACAGGCTTCACCCCCAAGGAAGCATGTGACACCGGACCCCCGGACTCGTATCCGGCTGTAGGTACCGGTCCGCGCACCTCCGAGCCCACCGAATCTGGTTGGGCTCCGGTAATGGAGTTCACTGCTGCGGATATCTTCCAGCACTCGCCCTTTGGCGACATGCTGAACTCGTTAAAATCTCTCTCTTTGTCAGGAGACTCTCTGCCGAACTATGTCCGGCTCGAGTGGGAAGCAGGCGACGAAGGAATTCGTTGCCCACCCACCACCCACTTCATTGCCACGGTCGATGACTTAACCGACGTGCTTGACTTCGACTCCGAAGACATCGACGGTTTGGACGACGATGCAGGAGAAGAACAGGAACCACCGCCCACGGGGCG
>NC_057798.1:207225946-207265657 GCF_018294505.1 Triticum aestivum
TATATGGTGGACACTCTGAAAGAAACCAATGGCGATGAGGCAATGGATGATAACCCCTCAGGGAAGAAAGCAAGGCATGGGCGTCGTCGGCGCCACTTTAAACCCCACCACAACAATATCGGCACAGGAGACGAAAATAATCCGGATGGTGCCGAAGATGAATACAACCCCGATCAGCCTGCCTTCGAGCAGGCCGAGCAGGAAGACGGGAAGGTCAGCCCAGACGAACAGGCGATGGACGGATATCCGGAGGAGGACAACTACATGCCCCCCTCCGAAGACGAGATTAGCCTCGGCGACGACGAGTTCGGCGTGCCTGAGGACCCCGTGGAGCAGAAGCGCTTCAAGCGCCGGCTTATGGCCACTGCGAGGAGCCTGAAAAAGAAGCAGCAGCAGCTCCAAGCTGATCAAGACCTGCTCACAGACAGATGGACCGAAGTCCTGGCAGCTGAAGAATACGGACTCGAGCGCCACACGGCTGACTGGCCACCTCGTGGCCGGGATAAAACGGCATATCAGCCCGAATACCAGCCCGCACCCGCACACCAATACACTACGGCCCGGGGCAATAGGCAGGACCTGCAAGATATACTGGAAAACATGGCAGGACAACCAAGATCGATCTACAGATCGCGGGGGCGCGCCCCAACACGTGACGATGATCGTCACGCCGGATACACTATGAACAAGTCCGGCCGGGCCGAATATAGCCACCCAGACTCATTCGAATTGCGTAGCCACATAGCCCGGCATAGAGGCGCCGCACACCCCCTCTCCTTCACTGACGAGGTGATGGATCATGAATTTCCAGAAGGGTTTAAACCCGTAAACATCGAATCATACGATGGCACAACAGACCCCGCAGTATGGATCGAAGATTTCCTTCTCCACATTCACATGGCCCGCGGAGACGATCTACACGCCATCAAGTATCTCCCTCTTAAACTCAAAGGACCGGCCCGGCATTGGCTAAACAGCCTGCCGGCAAATTCCATTGGCAGTTGGGAAAACCTGGAGGACGCGTTCCTCGACAACTTCTAGGGCACATATGTGTGACCACCGGATGCCGATGACCTGAGCCACATTACCCAACAGCCCGAGAGTCAGCCAGGAAATTCTGGACTCGGTTCCTAACCAAAAAGAACCAAATAGTCGATTGTCCGGACGCCGAAGCCCTGGCGGCCTTTAAGCATAATATCTGTGACGAATGGCTCGCCCGACACCTCGGCCAGGAAAAACCAAAGTCCATGGCGTCCCTCACGACACTCATGACCCACTTTTGTGCGGGCGAGGATAGCTGGTTGGCTCATAGTAGCACCACGCCGATAAATTCAGGCACCTCAGATGTCTGCGACAATAACGGCAAGCCACGGCGCAACTGTCAGGACCCCGACTCGATGTCACATCGATCTAGCTGGTAACACCTCATATCACTTTGCAGCCTCACGCACGGTATCCCCACGGGTGTCGTCTTACCTTTTCCCGGGACCGTTTGCGCCTTTTGGCTCACGTATATGATAGTGTCGCTAGCATCCATATGATAAGGAGCCCGGGCTGACATGACTAGTCGTAAACCCAAAGTGGCACAGACTTACAGGGACAGGCATCCATGACCCAGCTTCGAACGTGTCGGTCATCAGCAAGTGGGTCCGGGCTGTAGCACTGGGCTAGCAGGACTCCGGTAAACCGGGCTGTAGCGGGCTAACAGGACTCCGGTACTCAAAGCGTGACATTTCCCCGAAGGGACAGACACAGGAACGAAGAAGGACACATGCCGGCCAGCCTAAGTGTTCCAGAGCAGTAGCAAGCTACCATGGCTCAGCGGTAACACTAGGAGACATTTCCCGGTAAGAGAGGCTACTAAAGATAAACAACTAGATAGTCAGATCCCACACATACCAAGCATTTCAATCATACACACAATATGCTCGATATGTGCAAATACAACGAAGCATCACAACATGACTCTATGACACAAGTACTTTATTTAAGGCTCAGGGAGCCATACATAACATTCACAAAGGTACGGTTCTCACGACCCAACATACAAGTCATACAATCATACAAGCCAGCAGCGGAAGTACATTGTCTGGGTACAGACAACTAGTAAAATAAAAGAGGCTTGAAAATCCAAGCTATACTACGTGGTCCATCACAAGCTCAGGGTCACCACCTGGGTCTTTAGCCTACTCGTTGATGTCAACGTCTACATAGAACCCATCAGAAGGGGTTGCAGCGTCTTCTGTAAAAATGTAGATTATAGCAACATGAGTACAAAGGTACTCAGCAAGACTTACATCAGATCCTACATACATGCTTAGTATCAAGAAGGGCTGGTGGAGTTATTGCAGCAAGCCAGCTTTGACTCTTGGCTAGGCTATCCTACGATACTCCAACTTGAAATGGTTTTGCGCACACGAGTCCACTACTCACCACTTCAATACACTACCGAGGATCCGCCTCCGTCTTCCTACGGAAGAGCCATCCTCGGCACTCACACTTATCTTGAGAATTTTAGTAGTTTCCATTTACTTGTCTATGAACTGTATAGGCAACCAAGTAGTCCTTTACCGCGGACGCGGCTATTCGAATAGATCATGATAACCCTGCAGGGGTGTACTTCTTCATACATGTTTCCACCACTTAGCGTCTGCACACGACATGTGCTCGGCAGACTTCAAGCGAAAGCCGACGTGGGTGTAGACCACGACCTACCTAAACACTTAAGCCTCTAGTCCAGGTTTATCGCCTATTCAGGTTCCATCCGCAGGGAGTCCGGCCGAGGTTTCCCATACGGCCCCGAACGATGTGAACAGGGTTCCCGAGATACCTAACGGGTAATCGGTACACCCGGCCACGTACCTACCGCATCACAGCCCACCCCTACGGTCAGCGCTGTCCACGGCCTCCAGTAGGCTACAAACACCAGAAACTACTTGCAACTCCTGGACAGAGAGCTAGGGTGAATAAGAAGTCGAGCGGGGTCATATTTCAGGGCCCAATGCATGGTAGTAGCTGTATCTTAAATCACACATACAGATCTCAGTGCTTAAGGTCGGCTTCAATGAAACAACCCACCATGTACTCCTACATGGCCTCTCATCGATACCTTTACCAAATCGTGTTCACCACACCACTCTCATTACCGACATAATCATTTCACTCTAGCCCATCACCCAGATGAACCAGGCCTGACACGACTCTAAGCATAGCAGGCATAGCAAGGTAGGAACAACACATACATATGGCTCAATCAACTCCTACACATGCTAGTGGGTTTCATCTAGTTACTGTGGCAATGACAGGTCATGCAGAGGAAATGGGTTCAACTACCGTAGCACACAGCAGTTTGAATCGCGTTGTCTTAATGCAGTAAAAGAGAGCAGGAGCGAGAACATGGGATTGTATCGATATGATCAAATGGTTGGTTGCTTGCCTGATGGTTCGATGCACTGATACGGTTCTTCGTTAGGGTAATCACGGTACTCCTCGGAGACAGAACCTGTCGCAAAGGACATCGATACACAAGCATCACCAAACAATGTGCAACAATATGATGCATGCATGAAACATGGCAATATGAGTGTGTTGGGCTAATGCAACTAAAACCAGAGGGGTTTGAACAAATTTGAATCAAGGATTCAAATTTCAAACTCAAACATAGCCTCTTTAAGTGCTTTTCCTTATTCTGCTTAAAACATCAATTTAACTTGTTTGATCATGCATGAAAATAGTACAGATGGATAGATTGGATTTTTCTGATCATTTTTCATATATAATTTGTCCAATTTGGAGTTACAGAATAAAAGTTATGAATTTTTGAAGTTTAATTAATATTCTGGAATTTCCTGATTTAATTTAAATCCAGAAAATCAATTACTGCGTCAGCCTGACGTCAGTGTGACGTCAGCAGGTCAACGGAATAGGTCTGGGTCAAACCTGACAGTGGGTCCCGCATGTCAGGGTGATTAATTTAATTAAAAGTTAATTAAAACTAATCCTGTTTAATTAACAGGGCTGGGCCCCACCTGTCATTGACTCAGGGGAGTCAACCAGGGCCCACCCGTGGTCAAAGTCAAAGTCGGCTGCCGGCGTTTAGTCGCCGGCGAGCCCGACGCGGCGGCGGAAGTGGTTTTGGTCATTTCGGCCACCAAACGGACCGCGGAGACCACCGGAGTGGAGCTGAGGACAACCCGCAGCTCTTGGCGGGGTCCGTTGGGGTCGGGGTGGCCGGAGTCGACGGCGGCGAGCTCGGCTGCGGCCGCCGGGGTTCGGTCGTGCACGGGAACGGGGTTGGAGCTCGAAGTCGAGCGAAGCGAGGCGCTAGGGATGCTCTACGGGGTCTTGCGAACTCGTTGGACTCGCCGGGGTGACCAAATGGTCACCGGAGCTGCGTCGACGGCGAGCTCGGCGACGGCGGAGGTTCGGCCGTGGTGGGGAGGAGGCTATGGTGAGGGAACGAGGGGGAGAAGAGGGGGAAACGGTGGCGTAGCTCACCGCGGTTGCAGTGGGCGTCGAAGCGGGCTCGGGGACGTGCCGGAGATGACGAATTCGACGGCGACGATGATCGGAGCCGAAGAGGGGAACGACGACGTGGCGGCGATGCAGGGCTTCCGGGGACCCGTGGAGCGGTGGGGAGGAAGAGGGAGTTGTGGCGGAGCTTCTGAGCTAGTCGGGGGAGCGAGGGGTGGCCGGAGATGGCTGCTACGGCGAACGGCGGCGACGGTGGTGTTCGGCCGTGAGAGAGAGAGAGCGAGGGAGAGGAAGGAAAGAGCCGGGGAGAGTGAGAGAGAGCAGGGGGGATCGGGACGGGCTGCGGGCGTCGTCCACGCGGCCAGGAGGTCGTCGGCAAGCAGGAGGTGGCCGCGCGGCCGTGCGCGCGCGAGCACGCAGCAGCTTCGGGGCGAGGGGAGGAAGACGACGGAGGGCTACAGTGCTGGGCTGGGTCGGTTGCTGGCTGGGCCGGCCAGCTGGCTGGGCCGCACAGGGAGGAGCCCAGGTAAGTTTTTCCCTTTTTCTTCTGTTTTCTGTTTTATTTAATATATCTGCAACTTTGTTGAATTTAATAAAATACCTAGGCAACTTCAAAAATCACCAAACTATTCCTGGCCCATAGTTGGATTATTTCCAACATGAAACATTTTAGTTTGGAGATATTTGAGCATTTAGATATTTTATATTATTTTAAATGCCCAAATTCAAATATTTATGATTTAATTCAAAAACCCTAGGATGGCCTAGGAAAATGTGCACCATTTTTGGCAGAGGTTCTGAACCAAGACAAAAATGATGGGCATTTTAGAAGGGCATTTCAGGTTCATTGAAAAATTATTTTAGTAACCCTAGTTGGTTTCAGAGGGGACTGGGGGTTCTGTCATCCCCATTTCAACTCAGGCGATACTAACCGATAATTTTTGAAGAAGAAAGGTGGGATGCCTACCGGGGCATCCCCAAGCTTAGATGCTTGAGACTTCTTGAAATATTATCTTGGGGTGCCTTGGGCATCCCCAATCTTGAGCTTTTGTGTCTTCTTAATTCCTCTCATATCACGGTTTTCCTAAATCTCAAAAACTTCATCCACACAAAACTCAACAAGAACTCGTGAGATAAGTTAGTATAAATCAATGCAAAACCTTATCATTCTCGACTGTAGAAAATCACCAAAATTATTATTCAACATTGCATACCAAATGCCTCTGCATATTTAATACTCCTATCCTCAAATAGAATCATTAAAGAAGCAAACATAATAGCAATCTGCCAAAACAGTATAGTCTGTCAAGAATGCAAGAGTATCAATACTTCTTTAACTCCAAAAATTATGAAAATTTACCACATTGTAGAAAAATTATGAGATATTATTGTGCAAAAAGTTTCAACATTTTATCACGTTCTGACTTTTCTAGGTAATTTTTGCAACAGCGGTAAACTTTCTGTTTTGAAACAGCAACATATAGACTTGCAAAATAAGCATGGCAAAGGCTATACTTGACATTTTTATTGAAATAAAATATGAAAAACATTATTCTAAATAACATCAAGAAAATCTTAATAAAATAAAATGATACTCCAAGAAAAACACATATCATATGACGAATAAAAATGTAGCTCCAAGTGAGGTTACCAATAATGTTGGAGACGAAAGAGGGGATGCCTTCTGGGGCATCCCCAAGCTTAGTTGCTTGGATCTTCCTTTAATATTACGTTGGGGTGCCTTGGGCATCCCCAAGATTAGGGTCTTTTCACTCCTTATTCTCCTCATATCGACATCTCACCCAAAACTTGAAAACTTCAATCACACAAAACTTAACAGAACTTCATGAGATAGGTTAGTATGATAAAGAGCAAACCATTTCACTTTGGTCCTGTCAAAGACAACATTCATAATTGTTCTCACACAATGCCTACTGTAGAATATCATTTTCACTATTTATATTGAGCAATATAACCCATAGAAACCAGAAACCAAGCAAACTATGCATTGAAAACAGAATCTGTCCAAATAGAATGGTCTGTAGTAATCTGTACTCCAACCATACTTATGATATTCCGAAAATTCTTAACAATTAGGACAGCCTGGGAAAATTTTCTATTAATATTATGCAAAAAGAAGAAGTATTTTATCACGCTTCTGTTAAAAATGAGAATTATTTTCGTGAGCGCAAAAGTTTCTGTTTTTCAGCAAGATCAAATCAACTATCACCATATACCATCCCAAAGGTCTTACTTGGAACTTAATAGAAACAAAATGTCAGGACCCCGACTCGATGTCACATCGATCTAGCTGGTAACACCTCATATCACTTTGCGGCCTCACGCACGGTATCCCCACGGGTGTCGTCTTACCTTTTCCCGGGACCGTTTGCGCCTTTTGGCTCACGTATATGATAGTGTCGCTAGCATCCATATGATAAAGAGCCCGGGCTGACATGACTAGTCGTAAACCCAAAGTGGCACAGACTTACAGGGACAGGCATCCATGACCCAGCTTCGAACGTGTCAGTCATCAGCAAGTGGGTCCGGGCTGTAGCACTGGGCTAGCAGGACTCCGGTAAACCGGGCTGTAGCGGGCTAACAGGACTCCGGTACTCAAAGCGTGACATTTCCCCGAAGGGACAGACACAGGAACGAAGAAGGACACATGCCGGCCAGCCTAAGTGTTCCAGAGCAGTAGCAAGCTACCATGGCTCAGCGGTAACACTAGGAGACATTTCCCGGTAAGAGAGGCTACTAAAGATAAACAACTAGATAGTCAGATCCCACACATACCAAGCATTTCAATCATACACCCAATATGCTCGATATGTGCAAATACAACGAAGCATCACAACATGACTCTACGACACAAGTACTTTATTTAAGGCTCAGGGAGCCATACATATCATACACAAAGGTACGGGTCTCACGACCCTACATACAAGTCATACAGTCACACTTATCTTGAGGCTTTTAACAGTATCCATTTACTTGTCTATGAACTGTATAGGCAACCAAGTAGTCCTTTACCGCGGACGCGGCTATTCGAATAGATCATGTTAACCCTGCAGGGGTGTACTTCTTCATACACGCTCTCACCACTTATCGTCGCTTACACGACATGTACTCGGCAACCTTCAAGCGGAAGCCCAACGTGGGTGTCGGCCACGACCTACCTAATCACCTAAGCCTCCAGTCCAGGTTTATCGCCTATTCAGGTTCCATCCGCAGGGAGTCCGGCCGAGGTTTCCCATACGGCCCCGAACGATGTGAATAGGGTTCCCGAGATACCTAACGGGTATTCGGTACACCGTGCCACGTACCTACCGCATCACAGCCCACCCCTACGGTCAGCGCTGTCCACGGCCTCCAGTAGGCTACAAACACCAGAAACTACTTGCAACTCCTGGACGGAGAACTAGGGTGAATAAGAAGTCGAGAGGGTCCATTGGTTTCGGGCCCAATGCATGGTAGTAGCTGATTCTTAAATCACACATACAAATCTCAGTGCTTAAGGTCGGCTTCAATGAAACAACCCACCATGTACTCCTACATGGCCTCTCATCGATACCTTTACCAAATCGTGTTCACCACACCACTCTCATTACCGACATAATCATTTCACTCTAGCCCATCACCCAGATGAACCAGACCTGACACGACTCTAAGCATAGCAGGCATAGCAAGGTAGGAACAACACATACACATGGCTCAATCAACTCCTACACATGCTAGTGGGTTTCATCTAGTTACTGTGGCAATGACAGGTCATGCAGAGGAAATGGGTTCAACTACCGTAGCACACAGCAGTTTGAAACGCGTTGTCTTAATGCAGTAAAAGAGAGCAGGAGCGAGAACATGGGATTGTATCGATATGATCAAATGGTTGGTTGCTTGCCTGATGGTTCGATGCACTGATACGGTTCTTCGTTAGGGTAATCACGGTACTCTTCGGGGGCAGAACCTGTCGCAAAGGACATCGATACACAAGCATCACCAAACAATGTGCAACAATATGATGCATGCATGAAACATGGCAATATGAGTGTGTTGGGCTAATGCAACTAGAACCAGAAGGGTTTGAACAAATTTGAATCAAAGATTCAAATTTCAAACTCAAACATGGCCTCTTTAAGTGCTTTTCCTTGTTCTGCTTAAAACATCAATTTAACTTGTTTGATCATGCATGAAAATAGTACAGATGGATAGATTGGATTTTTCTGATCATTTTTCATATATAATTTGTCCAATTTGGAGTTACAGAATAAAAGTTATGAATTTTTGAAGTTTAAATAATATTCTGGATTTCCTGATTTAATTTAAATCCAGAAAATCAATTACTGCGTCAGCCTGACGTCAGTGTGACGTCAGCAGGTCAACGGAATAGGTCTGGGTCAAACCTGACAGTGGGTCCCGCATGTCAGGGTGATTAATTTAATTAAAAGTTAATTAAAACTAATCCTGTTTAATTAACAGGGCTGGGCCCCACCTGTCATTGACTCAGGGGAGTCAACCAGGGCCCACCCGTGGTCAAAGTCAAAGTCGGCTGCCGGCGTTTAGCCGCCGGCGAGCCCGACGCGGCGGCGGAAGTGGTTTTTGCCATTTCGGCCACCAAATGGACCGCGGAGGCCACCGGAGTGGAGCTGAGGACAACCCGCAGCTCTTGGCGGAGTCCGTTGGGGTCGGGGTGGCCGGAGTCGACGGCGGCGAGCTCGGCTGCGGCCGCCGGGGTTCGGTCGTGCACGGGAACGGGGTTGGAGCTCGAAGTCGAGCGAAGCGAGGCGCTAGGGATGCTCTACGGGGTCTTGCGAACCCGTTGGGCTCGCCGGGGTGACCAAATGGTCACCGGAGCTGTGTTGACGGCGAGCTCGGCGACGGCGGAGGTTCGGCCGTGGTGGGGAGGAGGCTATGGTGAGGGAACGAGGGGGAGAAGAGGGGGAAACGGTGGCGTAGCTCACCGCGGTTGCAGTGGGCGTCGAAGCGGGCTCGGGGACGCGCCGGAGACGACGAATTCGACGGCGACGATGATCGGAGCCCGAAGAGGGGAACGGCGACGTGGCGGCGATGCAGGGCTTCCGGGGAGCTGTGGAGCGGTGGGGAGGAAGAGGGGGTTGTGGCGGAGCTTCTGAGCTAATCGGGGGAGCGAGGGGTGGCCGGAGATGGCTGCTACGGCGAACGGCGGCGACGGTGGTGTTCGGCCGTGAGAGAGAGAGAGCGAGGGAGAGGAAGGAAGGAGCCGGGGAGAGTGAGAGAGAGCAGGGGGGATCGGGACGGCACCGAGAAGAAGCGCCGCGGCGTCGCGCTGGCGAGGGAGGCAGGCAGACGGGCTGGTGGCGTGGCGCTCCGGCCGTGCGCGCGCGCCGGACACACGCCTGGCCGACTGGCGCCAGGAGGACGACGGCGGTGGTGGGCTGGGCTGGCTAGCTGGGCCGGCCAGCTGGCTGGGCCGCACAGGTAAGTTTTTCCCTTCTTTTCTGATTCTGTTTTTATTTAATATATCTGCAACTTTGTTGAATTTAATAAAATACCTAGGCAACTTCAAAAATCACCAAACTATTCCTGGCCCATAGTTGGATTATTTCCAACATGAAACATTTTTGTTTGGAGATATTTGAGCATTTAAATATTTTATATTATTTTAAATGCCCAAATTCAAATATTTATGATTTAATTCAAAAACCCTAGGATGGCCTAGGAAAATGTGCACCATTTTTGGCAGAGGTTCTGAACCAAGACAAAAATGATGGGCATTTTAGAAGGGCATTTCAGGTTCATTGAAAAATTATTTTAGTAACCCTAGTTGGTTTCAGAGGGGACTGGGGGTTCTGTCATCCCCATTTCAAGTTTCTGATGAAAGAGTAAACATGATGCAACACTCTAATGCATGACTAGCTAGGGTGTGACAACTCACCCCCACTCAAAAGAATCTCGTCCCGAGATTTGGGTTCCTCCGGGAAGAAGGCGGGATACTCGAGTCGAAGACGATCCTCTCTTTCCCAAGTTGCTTCATCCTCAGAATGGTGCGACCATTGAACCTTGAGAAACTTGATATTATGACGTCGGGTGGTACGTTCGGCTTGATCGAGGATACAAATGGGGTACTCTCGATATGTAAGATCATCTCGGAGATCAAGCGTTTCGTGGTCCACTTCACGGATAGGATCCGAGAAGCAACGCCTGAGTTGAGAAACGTGGAAGACATCGTGAACTCTGGAGAGGTGCGGAGGTAGTTCCAACTGGTAGGCAACTTCTCCTCGTTTGGCAAGAATGCGAAAAGGTCCAATGTAACGAGGAGCCAATTTGCCTTTGATACCGAAACGATGGGTTCCCTTCAGAGGGGTGACCCGAAGATAAGCCTTCTCGTCAACCTCGAAAGTCATAGCCCTATGTTTTCGGTCATATTGACTCTTTTGACGAGATTGGGCTGTTTTCAACTTTTCACGAACAATACGAACTTGATCTTCTGCTTCCTGAATCATGTCCGGGCCAAAGAATTGTCTTTCCCCGGTCTCTGACCAGTTAAGGGGTGTTCGACATCGTCGTCCATAGAGAACTTCAAAAGGGGCTTTACCCAAGCTAGATTGATAGCTGTTGTTGTAAGTGAATTCGGCAAATGGAAGGCACTTCTCCCAGTCCATTCCGAAAGAGATAACAGAGGCTCGAAGCATGTCCTCTAGAATTTGGTTGACGCGTTCCACTTGACCACTTGACTGAGGGTGGAAAGCGGTGCTAAAGGAGAGACGGGTTCCCATAGCATTTTGGAAACTTTCCCAAAATCGAGAGGTGAAAAGACTTCCTCGATCCGAGTTAATTTCCAAAGGAACACCATGGAGAGACACTATTCGGGAGATGTACAAGTCTGCCAGCTGACTAGCGGTTATACTCTCACGAACTGGTAAGAAATGAGCTACTTTGGAAAGACGATCGACCACGACGAAAATAGCATTATTCCCTCTCTTGGTCCTGGGAAAACTGGTAATAAAATCCATACTAATTTTATCCCATTTCCATTCAGGAATAGCTAAGGGTTGAAGGGTGCCAGCAGGCCGTTGATGCTCTGCTTTTACACGACGACAGACGTCGCAATTAGCAATATACTGAGCAATTTCTCTTTTCATCCTAGTCCACCAGAACCTCTGGCGTAGGTCCTGATACATCTTAGTACTACCGGGATGAATGGTGAGAGGAGATTCATGAGCCTCCTTAAGGATCAGCTGCCGTAGATGCTGGTTCTTGGGAACCTCTAGACGGTTCTCAAAGTACACAACACCATGATCATTTGTGGAGAAAACAACTAGCACCTCCGCTAGCAATGTTCTCTTTGATTTTAGATATTCCCTTATCTCGCTTTTGGGCAGCGATGATTTGATCCGTAAGAGTAGGTTTTGCTACCAAGGTGGAAAGAAAACCTTGAGGAACAATGTGAAGGTTAAGCTTCCGAAATTCCTCATGGAGAAGCGGTTGACTTTGTTGTAACATCAGGTTGTTACAATAAGATTTACGACTTAGCGCATCAGCCATGACGTTGGCTTTCCCTGGGGTGTAGGTTATTCCTAAGTCGAAGTCTGTGATCAATTCAACCCAACGTCTTTGCCTGAGATTCAGATCCGGTTGGGTGAAAATGTACTTCAGACTTTGGTGATCAGTGAATATTTCGCAACGATTACCGAGGAGGTAATGTCGCCAGGTCTTAAGTGCATAGACTACGGCTGCAAGCTCTAGATCATGAGTAGGATAATTCTCCTCATGTGGGTGCAATTGCCATGAAGCGTAGGCAATTACGTGTCGATCTTGCATGAGAATGCAACCTAGTCCTTGTCGCGAGGCGTCGCAGTAGATAACAAAGTCCTTGGAGAAGTCTGGCGGTACCAGTACGGGAGCAGAGGTCAGGCGTCTTTTCAGTTCCTGAAAGCTGTGCTCACATTGTGGAGTCCATTCGAACTTCTTATCTTTCTTGAGGAGTTCGGTTAGAGGTTTGGCAACTTTGGAGAAGTTCTCGACAAAGCGACGGCAATAGCTCGCTAAGCCTAGAAAACTCCGAACTTGCTTGACCGATTCAGGTGGAGTCCAATTAAGGACGGCTTGAACTCGCTCAGGGTTAACAGCAATACCTTTACCAGATATTACATGACCCAGATAGGTCACTTCTGGCAACCAGAATTCACATTTAGAAAATTTGGCATAAAGGCGATGCCCTCGAAGTTTCTGCAACACTAGCCTTATATGTTCGGCATGTTCTTCCTCGTTCTTGGAGTAGATGAGTATATCATCGAGATAAACTACGACGAACTTATCCAAATACTCCATGAAGATTGAGTTCATTAACCGAGAAAAGGTGGCTGGAGCGTTGGTTAAACCGAAGGACATGACGGTGTACTCGTATTGGCCATAACGAGTAACAAAGGCCGTTTTAGGAATGTCCCCGTTTCTGATTTTAATTTGATGGTATCCCAACCGCAAATCCATTTTGGAGAAGACTGAGGATCCAGCGAGCTGATCATACAGATCGTTGATCCTGGGAAGTGGGTATTTGTTCTTGATTGTGACCAAATTGACAGGTCGGTAATCTACAACCATCCGGTCCGTACCATCCTTCTTCTTGACGAATAGGACGGGGCAAGCCCACGGAGATGAGCTAGGGCGGATGAAACCCTTTTTCAAGGACTCATCGAGTTGTTTCTTAAGCTCGGCTAGTTCTAGGGGTGCCATCTTATAGGGTCTTCTAGCAATCGGAACGGTTCCTGGAATGAGATCTATTACGAATTCAACATCCCTGTCAGGTGGAACACCTGGCAGTTCCTCTGGGAAGACATCCGGAAAGTCACGGACTACTGGAACGTCCTCAAGGTCTGGCAAAGGGCTGGCGTTAAGAGAATATAATTGTCGCTTGGCTATTCGGGTCAAGACATTAACTATCTTCCCTGAAGAATGGGTGAGTTGAACAGTCCTAGAGAAGCAATCAATTTTGGCTTGATGAGCTGACATCCAGTCCATACCCAAAATGATATTAATATCTGAAGATTTAAGGGCTATCAAAGATGCGAGAAAAACAAGTCTGTCGACTTGGATTTCATTTCCATGGCTTACTCTAGAGGTTTGCCATTTGGATCCCGGAGTTTGAATTACCATAGAGGTTGGCATATCACCGAATGCGATGTTATGCAAGCGAGCATAGTTTTCAAATATAAAAGAATGAGAGGCTCCTGTATCGAAAAGAACAGATGCCGGGTGGCAATTAACAAGAAGCGTACCGAGAACGACGTTGGGATCCTCTTGAGCTTCTTCGGCAGAGATACAGTTGACATGGCCACGTGAAGCGGTGACCGGTTTAGCGTGGAACACTTTCCCTGTCGGCTTGCCACGGCCAACAGCTTTAGCAGATTGATTGGGGTTGGTCTGGGGACACTCACGCATATAGTGACCAGATTCCCCACACTTGAAACAGGTCACGGAACTGGTACGTGGAGGAGCATTGTTGGTTGGACCTCCATAGGGCTTGGCCGGTGCAGACTGCTGAACAGGGCGAGGCGCCTGGAAGGATGGCCTCGGTGTGAACCTGGGTGGCAGGGCGGTGTTGGGCACCCACACGCGGCGCTTCTGAGGACCAGCACCGGATGAGGAACCCATGTCACGGCCATGCTTGCGTGTTGCGTCATAGTCAGTCTGACCAGTTTCAGCACTGATGGCTTTGTTGACAAGTTTCGAAAAAGATGTGCACTCATGCAGACGGAGGTCGCGGCGAAGCTCAGGACTAAGGCCCTTATGGAACCTTGCTTGCTTCTTGGCGTCAGTAGAAACTTCCTCAGTTGCATATCGGGCGAGATTACCAAACTCCCTGCTATAGACATCCACAGAAAGTCGGCCTTGGGTGAAATTGCAGAATTCCTCACGTTTACGGTCCATGAGACCCTCCGGAATGTGATGTTCACGGAAAGCTTCGCTGAACTCAGCCCAAGTAGTGACATGGCCCGCTGGGCGCATGGCTCCATAATTCTCCCACCATAGACTGGCGGGGCCTTCAAGATGATATGCAGCAAAGGTGACCTTGTCAGCCTCAGCTACTAGCGCGAAACGCAGCTTGTGAGAGATACTGCGAAGCCAGTCATCAGCGTCGAGAGGCTCGACGGAGTGGTGGAACGTGGGTGGATGCAATTTGATAAAATCACTGAGTGACACCACGTTAGCCCTCTGATGGTGTGTTGTATTCTGTTCAATACGCTCCAACAAACGGTTTGTCTCCCGCTTATTTCTCTCAGCTTCCATCATAACCTCGGCTAGTGAAGGAGGATGAGGCAGATTTTCATTCCTGCCTTCACTGCCCTCGGCCTGCTCTTGAGAAGCAGGGTTAGCGCGCGTGTTGACCATCCTAGGTGAACAAGACAATGATTTAGTCAGGATGGTAAAATTCCGACAAGGATACATAATGTAAGGAATAACTCGAAATGCAAGATGATCATCCGTATGACATGGTAGATACAGAAACTGCTTCTTTTATTCCATCGTCATACACACCATACAAGGTTTAGTACAAGACCAAACAAAGTACTATTACGGTGAGAAAAGGATTACATCTCATCGGAGGCATTCCAAGCTCCTATACATTATTTTTCTACACCTCCGGAAGGAGTACAAACTAGGTCATATCCCACGAGTCACGCGGGACGATAGATGACACAGCTAGTGCGAACTAGTGATACTATCACTGACTCAGACCGATCCGTAGTAGTCCTCGTAGAAGTCACCTCCATAGCCTGGAAGTTCAACATGATCATCCGGAAACAGACGGTCTCGCGGAGCTTGTGGACCATAGGGGCTAGGATGAGGCCTTGGACCAACAAACGGTGGCCTGCGGGGACCGCGAGGTGGGGTGATGCCTCCTACATCACGCCAAACCATCACGTCTGGCAGAGCAGATCTCACAGGATAGAGATCGCGCATATCTGAATATCCAGCTTGCACCGCCGGTGCGAACCGAGTCAAAGTGGCCCAGTGGTCAGCACGGGTATTGAAGAGCTCTAACCTTAAGGCCCGATTTTCACGGTCCTTATCCTCGAGCATCTCAGCAGTGGTGCGAGTCCGTGAATCCTCCTGAGTGGAGTCAGCATAGATAGCCTGGAAATATCCTTGCGCTCCCGGAAGTGATCCTGGCATATACCGGAAATCAGAGTCCCGAAATAAACCAGATCTGACTCGCATAATGGTCATCATAGAGTAGGCGGCGTCCTGCACAGCCATCTCAATAGTAACCCCGAGTCCATAGGAACAGTGAAGAGGCTCGGTGGATCCAGGATAAGATGGAAATATCCTGACAGTGCAGAGATACTGGCTTTGATTGAAGTCCCGAAATTGCTCTTCGACCGTGTACTCAGGATACCAGCGGTATCCAGCCTCAGTCATTACCCTGACCAACTTGGCAGTATGGCCGGGTACATCTAGGCATCGAGTCAGGCGGACCACTTGATTAAGGTCGCGAGTGGCCATCTGAAAGCGTAATCATAATGCAAAGGCATTAGAATTTCTAGCAAAATTTCGGCAGCATAACAGCTGTAAATGCTCAAAAAGGATTTTGAGACATTTGACAAAGGATTTCGTACACACTCAACATCATCATATCAAAGTTCTGAAACCATTCTGGCAACATAATGTGGTAGTAGAACTGAACTAGGCTTGTATCCATCAAACTTATAAGGTACTACTGATTAGTAACACGTGATCCTGATAGAGAGAATAGATCCTAATTCCTTAACCCCCGGTGGAAGAATGGACTGACTCAGATCAGAAAGTCATAAGGTATAAGGAGTAAAAAGAGCCTTACGTTCCAACCCACAAACAATTCCCCTACATATAACTAAAGAATTTCTAGACTCAACATCGACCAGTTTGGCTTGGAGAACCTACAGGCAGTCCGGCTCTGATGCCAACGCTGTCAGGACCCCGACTCGATGTCACATCGATCTAGCTGGTAACACCTCATATCACTTTGCGGCCTCACACACGGTATCCCCACGGGTGTCGTCTTACCTTTTCCCGGGACCGTTTGCGCCTTTTGGCTCACGTATATGATAGTGTCGCTAGCATCCATATGATAAAGAGCCCGGGCTGACATGACTAGTCGTAAACCCAAAGTGGCACAGACTTACAGGGACAGGCATCCATGACCCAGCTTCGAACGTGTCGGTCATCAGCAAGTGGGTCCGGGCTGTAGCACTGGGCTAGCAGGACTCCGGTAAACCGGGCTGTAGCGGGCTAACAGGACTCCGGTACTCAAAGCGTGACATTTCCCCGAAGGGACAGACACAGGAACGAAGAAGGACACATGCCGGCCAGTCTAAGTGTTCCAGAGCAGTAGCAAGCTACCATGGCTCAGCGGTAACACTAGGAGACATTTCCCGGTAAGAGAGGCTACTAAAGATAAACAACTAGATAGTCAGATCCCACACATACCAAGCATTTCAATCATACACACAATATGCTCGATATGTGCAAATACAACGAAGCATCACAACATGACTCTATGACACAAGTACTTTACTTAAGGCTCAGGGAGCCATACATAACATTCACAAAGGTACGGGTCTCACGACCCAACATACAAGTCATACGATCATACAAGCCAGCAGCGGAAGTACATTGTCTGGGTACAGACAACTAGTAAAATAAAAGAGGCTTGGAAGCCTAACTATACTACGTGGTCCATCACAAGCTCAGGGTCACCACCTGGGTCTTTAGCCTACTCGTTGATGTCAACGTCTACATAGAACCCATCAGAAGGGGTTGCAGCGTCTTCTGTAAAAATGTAGATTATAGCAACATGAGTACAAAGGTACTCAGCAAGACTTACATCAGATCCTACATACATGCATAGTATCAAGAATGGTTGGTGGAGTTATTGCAGCAAGCTAGCTTTGACTCTTGGCTAGGCTATCCTACGATACTCCAACTTGAAATGTTTTGCGCACACGAGTCCACTACTCACCACTTCAATACACCACCGAGGATTCACCTCCGTCTTCCTACGGAAGAGCCATCCTCGGCACTCACACTTATCTTGAGGCTTTTAGTAGTTTCCATTTACTTGTCTATGAACTGTATAGGCAACCAAGTAGTCCTTTACCGCGGACGCGGCTATTCGAATAGATCATGATAACCCTGCAGGGGTGTACTTCTTCATACATGTTTCCACCACTTAGCGTCTGCACACGACATGTGCTCGGCAGACTTCAAGCGAAAGCCGACGTGGGTGTAGACCACGACCTACCTAAACACTTAAGCCTCTAGTCCAGGTTTATCGCCTATTCAGGTTCCATCCGCAGGGAGTCCGGCCGAGGTTTCCCATACGGCCCCGAACGATGTGAACAGGGTTCCCGAGATACCTAACGGGTATTCGGTACACCCGGCCACGTACCTACCGCAGCCCACCCCTACGGTCAGCGCTGTCCACGGCCTCCAGTAGGCTACAAACACCAGAAACTACTTGCAACTCCTGGACAGAGAGCTAGGGTGAATAAGAAGTCGAGCGGGGTCATATTTCAGGGCCCAATGCATGGTAGTAGCTGTATCTTAAATCACACATACAGATCTCAGTGCTTAAGGTCGGCTTCAATGAAACAACCCACCATGTACTCCTACATGGCCTCTCATCGATACCTTTACCAAATCGTGTTCACCACACCACTCTCATTACCGACATAATCATTTCACTCTAGCCCATCACCCAGATGAACCAGACCTGACACGACTCTAAGCATAGCAGGCATAGCAAGGTAGGAACAACACATACACATGGCTCAATCAACTCCTACACATGCTAGTGGGTTTCATCTAGTTACTGTGGCAATGACAGGTCATGCAGAGGAAATGGGTTCAACTACCGTAGCACACAGCAGTTTGAAACGCGTTGTCTTAATGCAGTAAAAGAGAGCAGGAGCGAGAACATGGGATTGTATCGATATGATCAAATGGTTGGTTGCTTGCCTGATGGTTCGATGCACTGATACGGTTCTTCGTTAGGGTAATCACGGTACTCTTCGGGGGCAGAACCTGTCGCAAAGGACATCGATACACAAGCATCACCAAACAATGTGCAACAATATGATGCATGCATGAAACATGGCAATATGAGTGTGTTGGGCTAATGCAACTAGAACCAGAAGGGTTTGAACAAATTTGAATCAAAGATTCAAATTTCAAACTCAAACATGGCCTCTTTAAGTGCTTTTCCTTGTTCTGCTTAAAACATCAATTTAACTTGTTTGATCATGCATGAAAATAGTACAGATGGATAGATTGGATTTTTCTGATCATTTTTCATATATAATTTGTCCAATTTGGAGTTACAGAATAAAAGTTATGAATTTTTGAAGTTTAAATAATATTCTGGATTTCCTGATTTAATTTAAATCCAGAAAATCAATTACTGCGTCAGCCTGACGTCAGTGTGACGTCAGCAGGTCAACGGAATAGGTCTGGGTCAAACCTGACAGTGGGTCCCGCATGTCAGGGTGATTAATTTAATTAAAAGTTAATTAAAACTAATCCTGTTTAATTAACAGGGCTGGGCCCCACCTGTCATTGACTCAGGGGAGTCAACCAGGGCCCACCCGTGGTCAAAGTCAAAGTCGGCTGCCGGCGTTTAGCCGCCGGCGAGCCCGACGCGGCGGCGGAAGTGGTTTTTGCCATTTCGGCCACCAAATGGACCGCGGAGGCCACCGGAGTGGAGCTGAGGACAACCCGCAGCTCTTGGCGGAGTCCGTTGGGGTCGGGGTGGCCGGAGTCGACGGCGGCGAGCTCGGCTGCGGCCGCCGGGGTTCGGTCGTGCACGGGAACGGGGTTGGAGCTCGAAGTCGAGCGAAGCGAGGCGCTAGGGATGCTCTACGGGGTCTTGCGAACTCGTTGGGCTCGCCGGGGTGACCAAATGGTCACCGGAGCTGTGTTGACGGCGAGCTCGGCGACGGCGGAGGTTCGGCCGTGGTGGGGAGGAGGCTATGGTGAGGGAACGAGGGGGAGAAGAGGGGGAAACGGTGGCGTAGCTCACCGCGGTTGCAGTGGGCGTCGAAGCGGGCTCGGGGACGCGCCGGAGACGACGAATTCGACGGCGACGATGATCGGAGCCCGAAGAGGGGAACGGCGACGTGGCGGCGATGCAGGGCTTCCGGGGAGCTGTGGAGCGGTGGGGAGGAAGAGGGGGTTGTGGCGGAGCTTCTGAGCTAATCGGGGGAGCGAGGGGTGGCCGGAGATGGCTGCTACGGCGAACGGCGGCGACGGTGGTGTTCGGCCGTGAGAGAGAGAGAGCGAGGGAGAGGAAGGAAGGAGCCAGGGAGAGTGAGAGAGAGCAGGGGGGATCGGGACGGCACCGAGAAGAAGCGCCGCGGCGTCGCGCTGGCGAGGGAGGCAGGCAGACGGGCTGGTGGCGTGGCGCTCCGGCCGTGCGCGCGCGCCGGACACACGCCTGGCCGACTGGCGCCAGGAGGACGACGGCGGTGGTGGGCTGGGCTGGCTAGCTGGGCCGGCCAGCTGGCTGGGCCGCACAGGTAAGTTTTTCCCTTCTTTTCTGATTCTGTTTTTATTTAATATATCTGCAACTTTGTTGAATTTAATAAAATACCTAGGCAACTTCAAAAATCACCAAACTATTCCTGGCCCATAGTTGGATTATTTCCAACATGAAACATTTTAGTTTGGAGATATTTGAGCATTTAAATATTTTATATTATTTTAAATGCCCAAATTCAAATATTTATGATTTAATTCAAAAACCCTAGGATGGCCTAGGAAAATGTGCACCATTTTTGGCAGAGGTTCTGAACCAAGACAAAAATGATGGGCATTTTAGAAGGGCATTTCAGGTTCATTGAAAAATTATTTTAGTAACCCTAGTTGGTTTCAGAGGGGACTGGGGGTTCTGTCATCCCCATTTCAAGTTTCTGATGAAAGAGTAAACATGATGCAACACTCTAATGCATGACTAGCTAGGGTGTGACAGCAACAGACATAAGCGACGGAACAATGGCGACAATACTGAAGACACGACAGTCAACGCCGGATTCAGTGGCTCGAAATCCGGTCAGCGGAAAAAGCCGTTCAAAAGAAACAATCAGGAACCGTCCAGTCTGGACCGCATACTTGAACGCTCATGCCAAATTCATGGCACCCCGGATAAGCCAGCAAACCACACTAACAGAGACTGCTGGGTGCTCAAACAGGTCGGTAAAATAAACACTGAAAACAAGGACAAGTGGCTGCACAGCGATGATGATGAGGAGCCCCCGCGTCCGAACACAGGAGGACAGAAGAAATTTCCTCCCCAGGTGAAAACGGTCAACATGATCTACGCCACCCATATTCCCAAACGGGAATGGAAGCGAGCACTACGGGACGTCTACGCGATGGAGCCAGTCGCCCCAAAATTCAACCCATGGTCAGCCTGTCTGATCACCTTTGATCGTAGGGATCACCCTACCAGCATCCGTCATGGCGGTTCAGCCGCATTGGTCCTAGACCCAATCATCGACGGATTCCACCTTACATGAGTCCTTATGGATGGCGGCAGCAGCCTGAACCTGCTTTATCAGGACACAGTGCGCAAAATGGGCATCGACGCTTCGAGGATCAAGCCCACCAAAACCACCTTCAAAGGTGTAATCCCAGGAGTAGAGGCCCGTTGCACGGGCTCTATAACATTGGAAGTGGTCTTCGGATCTCCGGATAACTTCCGAAGCGAAGAGTTAATCTTCGATATCGTCCCTTTCCATAGTGGTTATCACACACTGCTTGGACGAACCGCATTCGCTCGATTCAATGCGGTACCACACTATGCATACCTCAAGCTCAAGATGCCAGGACCTCGCGGGGTCATAACAGTCAACGGAAACATGGACCGCTCTTTCCGTACAGAAGAGCATACTGCAGCCCTCGCGGCGGAAGTACAATGCGGCCTTCTCCGGCAAACCACCAATCCGGCGACAACGACCGCGAAGACCGTCAAGCGAGTCCGGAGTACCCCGCAACAAGATCGCCAGGCACGCCAAGAGCGCAACTAGTAGTCCGGCCTCCGCTCTAGCACCATCAAGGCAACATTCATGCCGCGCGTACACAATTATACACTAAAAATACCATGGGCATAGGCGAAGGCACAATAAGGGACTCAGCCAAACAGTGCGGCTCAGCCGCAACATACTTTCATAACCCCCCTTTTTTACCTTTCAGATACTGCTTTCGGGCAGCCTGTTCAGAAGAGCCGGATTGTCGGACTTGCACAGGAGAAAAAACCAAGGAGGCAAAAGGCTTTGCGCACAAAGGGAATACCCAGGTGGAATCTGTTCACGATCCTTATACCTATTTTATATACCTACATGCAGCCCGCCGTTGGATGGGACATGTCAAATAGTCCTATTTACTCCTGCTTAACGCATTCATTGTAAACATATGCTTAGACGTATTATTTATCAATGGGAGATAATACATAGCGTCAGCTTATTATTCCTATTTGCTCATTTCTTCTATAAATGTTTATTTTTGCATCCATACACCTTGGTACGTTTAGTTTGCCAGGGGCTCCTTATGGCGCCCCATAACACGGCAAGACAAGTCCAGACACTTTCAACAGTGCGGCACCCCAAACTTATAGCACTATATGCATCAGCTCCGAATCATGTCTTGGGTCAATAGTTGGGTCTGCCCGGCTCCCTTGTTTTGGTATGTTACGTTCCGTTATATCGGCTAAGGTAGCGCAGGGAGAACTACTGCGATTATGTCCCGGTTCTTCCGGACGAGCACCTCATAGAGAAAGTCGAAAACTGACCGACATGATGCGGTGAGAGCTGGTCGCTGTTCGAGAGGTCTTAAAGTCCTTAAAGATTTTTTTTTCCGCTTTAGGCGAGGAATCGGCTTCGTCCGATTTAGGCGTATATAGCGCCCCAATTCGGCTTTCCGAATTCTAGGGGCTTCGCCGAAATTTAAAATTGTAGACTTCTATGGCTAAGTGAATGTTATAAAGCCGCATAGTCTGATTGCCTTGTTCGCCGCGCCAAACACCTCCCTCAAGGACCAAAAAATTGGATAAAGAGTGTCTGGGTTTTTCAGGAACACCCCGGTACTAGTTATGTGGGGGCGGAAGCCGACGATTGGCCTACTTTCAGAATTTTATAAACAGCCGCACAGAAAGTAATATTTTAAATCAAAAAGCACTATATAGCGCAAGTAACTTCGTCTTTATATTACAACAACGACAGAAGTACATTTACTCAAGGATCATGTCCTGGTACATACATCGGCCACGAGACGAGCGCCTTTCATAACGCCATCATAATATTTTTCGGGACAGCGATGTGCCTTGCCCTCCGGCGGCCCGTCCTTCACTAGCTTCTCCGCATCCAGCTTGCCCCAATGCACCTTCGCACGGGCAAAGGCCCGGCGGGCACCCTCAATGCAAACGGATCGCTTGATCACCTCAAGCAGCGGACAGGCGTTTACCATCCGCTTTATCAAGATGAAGTAGCTGGCAGGCAAGGGCTCACCAGGCCACATCCGGACTATGAAATCTTTCATAGCCACTTCGGCCGCCCTGTGGAGTTCAACCAATTGCTTCAATTGGTCACTCAGAGGCATCGGGTGTTCGGCTCCAGCATATTGGGACCAGAATAGCTTCTCCATTGAGCTCCCCTCCTCGGCACAGTAGAACTCCGCGGCATCTGATACGCTGCATGGCAGATCTGCGAATGCCCCTGGAGAGCTCCGAATTCGGGTAAGTAAGAGAAACGCCTCCTCCACATGCTTGCTTTGCATAAAGAATGTCTTACCCACCGCTATCTTCTTGGCCGCCTGGATTTCCTGCTGGGCCTTTTTGGCTTCGGCCTTGGCGTCTTTCACACTCGCAAGGGCCTTCGCAAGCTCAGACTCCTTCGTCTTGAGGTCACGCTCCAAGGACTCGAACTTCTTGCCGAGCTCCTGGAGCTCTTGCTGTACCTCGCCCACCCTAGCATTTTGCTTTTCGCGCTCAATGCACTCCATGGCCGCCTTGTCTTCGGCCTCGGAAAACGCTTTCTTCAGGGACGCCACTTCGGTTGTGGCCCCTATTACAAAGTCACGACGCTTTGTCGTTAGAATCACCAATTCTATCTATTCTTTATGATATGTGAACGGGGTATCACTCACCTTTGTTCTCTTCGAGCTGCCTCTTCGCGAGGCCGAGCTCTCCATGTGCCTGTTCCAGGTCCCATTTAAGTCCAGCGACCTCGGCCGTGCGGGCAGTAGCGGCAAGCAGCACCGCCTGCTTATTCACATGCACACCTACTATTAGGCTCCTGCGGATTATAATCGACCCTCCGTTTGGCTTTTCATTCCGAACGCCAAACAGAGTATCAGGGGCTACTACCTATCGGGTGATAATGTCACACATTTTTGATCACTTACCTCAAAGCCTGTCAGGAGGCTGGTGCAGGCTTCGGTTAGTCCGCTCTTGGCAGACAGAACCTTCTGAATCACCGCACTCATAAGAGTACGGTGCTCTTCATCCATGGAAGCGCCGCGAAGCGCTTCCAGCAGACTATCCGTCGCCTCTAGCGTAACAGAAGTCATCGGCATGGACGGCTCGCCCTCCTTAGCGAGGGGCCGCCTGCCCAAATCCGGAACCATTGGAGGTTCCGGTATAGTGTCCGGCTGAGAGCCCGGCTTGTTGCAGCTCTCGTCGGCACAATCCACGACGATCTTATGCCCCGCATACCCGGCGTCTGGGATTTGTCCTTGGGGTGTATCCAGAGTCACCCCCCCTGCTCGGGGAACCTTTGGGACAACACCTCCGTGTCGTCCGCAGGCCGAAGGGTAGTGGCCGTCGGGAGTGAGTTCATTGCCGAATCACTCAAGGACCCATCCAAAGAGGATACCTCGGGATGGACCCTGGCCGGACTGCATACACGTGTTCGGAGTTATAACAGACTATGAAGCAAAGTCGTACTAAAGTACAACGGAGTGCGGATACTTATGATCTTACTAGGGGCTTCCTCCTGGGCAGCCACTCCTCCTCGCTATAGGCGGCCGTGGTGGAGTAATCCGGAAGGGACGCCTTTCCCTTCTTGGGCGTCCTAGCCTCACCCTCCGGGGCGGCTTTCCTCTTCTTCACCTCCCCAGTGCGGGGAGGCAGAGTTTCTTCGTGTTTCCCCCCGCCTCCGCGGGAGGAATCTGCCTCGTCGTCGTCGGACGATGAGGGTATGACGGCCTTGCGCCGGTGACCCTTCCCGGTCCCCTGGGCCGCCTTCTTAGGCCCCTCGTCCTCTCCGGATGGGGCGGCCCTTTCCTCTTCCTCCTCCCCTTCAGGGGAGGAGTGTGCCTCGTCGTCTTCGGACGAGGCGTCCGGTACGACCTTACGCCAGAGACCCTTCCTGGTCCCTGGGGCCTTCTTTTCGGCCTTCTTTTCCGGCGCCTTGTAGGGCACCGGGACTAGCATCTCCGTTAGGAGAGCATCTGCTGGACCTTCTGGCAGTGGAGCCGGACAGTCAATCCGCTCCGCCGTCTCCACATACTCCTGATCAAATACACACAATGACTTAAGATTCCCCCGTGAGTACATTGGGGAAAACTGCATCCGGTGGTAATCAAAAAACCCACCGGACGGGGGAGCTGCGTGGCGTGAAGTTCGCGGTCCTCGGATGTGGGAGGAGGTATTTCGGAGGCCTTGAATAGTGCCTTACATGCGCCCTTGTGTGTCATGCCGTAGAGCTTTTGAAGCGTCTGTGTTCGGCCGGGACGAACTCCCACAGATTAAAAGCCCGTCTTTGGCACGGAAGAATCCGGCGGACAAGCATGACCTGGACCACGTTGACAAGCTTGATTTTCTTGTCCTTCATATTTGTGATGCAGTTCTGAAGTCCGGTGAGCTCCGCAGGCTCGCCCCATGCCAGGCCCTTCTTTTCCCAGGAGGTGAGCCGCATGGGAATTCCGGACCGAAATTCGGGGACCGCCGCCCAGTTGGCGTCGCGCGGCTCGGTGATGTAGAACCACCCCGATTGCCACCCCTTCACGGTCTCCGCAAAGGAGCCGTCAAGCCAGGTGACGTTGGGCATCTTGCCCACCATGGCGCCTCCGCACTCCGCTTGCTGGCCGCTCACGATCTTCGGCTTCACGCAGAAGATTCATAGCCACAAGCCGAAGTGAGGCTTGATGCGGAGGATGGCCTCGCACACGACGATAAACGCCGAGATGTTGAGGACGAAATTTGGGGCTAGGTCATGGAAATCTAGCCCATAGTAGAACATGAGCCCGCGGACGAAGGGATGAAGTGGAAATTCCAGTCCACGGACGAAGTGGGCGAGAAACACGACCCTCTCGTGGGGTTCCGGAGTAGGAATGATCTGCCCTTCGTTCGGTAGCCGGTGCGCGATGTCTGCGGCCAGGTATCCGGCCGCCCGGAGCTTCGCAATATGTTCCTCCTTCACGGTGGAGGCCACCCACTTGCCTCCTGCTCCGGACATGTTTGGCTGTGCGGAGAAAGCGTGAGCTAGGGCGCTGGAGCTCGAGGGTATGAGAATGGATAAGTAGAGGAGGAAGAAGGCGTGGGTGAAAATGGGGAATCCTTATCCCTTTATAGAGGCGACAAGAACGGTGAGCCTCCCCACCTTCCTGTTGAGAATCTCTTATTTCCCAAGCGCCATGATTGATTTCGCGGTTGGGTTACCCATACCCGTATTGATGGAAATCCCGTGATAAGGGGACATGATCTTTGCTTTGACAAGACGCGCCGAGGAAATCGCCTCGCAATATGCGCTATGGCTGGTTGTGGGAAAACGGTTCGAATAATGACCCGATCGTAGTGTCATCTCACTTTGTCTAAAGTTGTCAGCAGATTACCTTTGTGAAATATCATTCTCTCTACGGTGGTATGTGAAGATCATCTTGCAGATCCGGACACGATCTAAGTGTTCGATAATTACTATGGAGTATTCGGGGATGGAACCCGCCTTGCAATGCCGAAAATAGAACTGCGCGCCGGACTCATCGTCATTGAAGCCTGGTTCAGGGGCTACTGAGGGAGTCCTGGATTAGAGGGTATCCGGACAGCCGGACTATATACTTTGGCTGGATTGTTGGACCATGAAGATACAAGACTCAAGACTTCGACCCGTGTCCAGATGGGACTCTCCTTTGCGTGGAAGACAAGCTTGGCGATCCGGATATTATATTTCCTTCTTTGTAACCGACCCCATGTAAACCCTAGCCCTCTCCGGTGTCTATATAAACCGGAGGGTTTAGTCCTTAGAGGAAGAATCATAATCATCATAGGCTAGCTCCTAGGGTTTAGCCTCTACGATCTTGTGGTAGATCAACTCTTGTAACATTCATATCATCAATATCAATCAAGCAGGAAGTAGGGTTTTACCTCCATCAAGAGGGCCCGAACCTGGGTAAAACATTGTGTCCCTTGCCTCCTGTTACCATTGGCCTTAGAAGCACAGATCGGAACCCCCTACCCAAGATCCGCCGGTTTTGACACCGACAGTCGTCCCGTGTGAGATGCACTCCATTCTCAAAAATGGACATGGGAATTGTGTCGATGAGCAATAGGATGCAAATTTGTTGGTTGCAAATGGATATTCAAGAAATGGTACAACTAAAAATATAAGGCTAGGATGGTTTCTTCCAAATGGAAGAAGAAGATTACTTTGACACCTAGCTACTCTCCTATTGCAAGGATGACTATTATTCAAGTGATCATTGCACTTGCTACCTCTCATAAATTTGTAGTCCACCAAATGTACGTGATCTTTCCTCAATGAGGAGTTGAAATAGGAAATTTATATGCAGTAGCCTGATAGATCTGTAGCAACCAGGCAAGAGGACATATTGTGTTGATTAAGGTAGGCTTTGTGGTGAACAAAAGTCGACAAATGTGTGTACTATAATTATGGAGGATATTAAGGGTGTAATTTTACGTTTGTACATTGATGATACATTAATGTTTGGGACTGGAATTGATGTGATAAATGATGTTAATTTTTCGGTCTCAAAACTTTGATATGAAAGATTTGAGAGAGGTTGATGTTGTTCTTACATAAAGCTAAAAAGGGTTTAAATTAGTCTCATTATGTTGAGAAATTATGAAAAGTTGTTTTGCCTAAATTATCTTCAGTATCCTATGACCTAAGCTTAAAGCTTCAAAAGAGCTTAGGACAAGGGATCGAACAACTGGGATACTCCCAAATTGTTGGTTCTCTCATGTACTTTGCTAGTGCAACTAGGCCTATCATTTCTTATGCGGTTAGCAAATTGAGCCGGTTCAACTCACCAAACTATACTAGAACTAGTAATGAGATAACTAAGAGGAACCACAACATACGGACTTCATTGTAAATACTTCAAAAAATCTAGTGGAACCTTTACTAAAGGGCTATCATGAGCAATCATAGAAGGTGCATTAAGGGATACGTGTCTGAGACCCACTTGAGTTTCACGATGATGAAAACCCGACTTATGTAATCGGAGATCCACTGAATTAGGAATGGGAAGATAAATTGTATGCCAACTATAGAGTACAAATGAATCCGACATTTCTCTCTATAAAGATGAGTACTCTAAGTACTGTAGGGGGGCCTGACAATCGTCTTAATGTGTTCTATGGCTAATCTATTTTGCTAAGATACCGTTCTGCATGGTATTCTTCAATGAACATACATATGTGAGCTTGACTATCTGATCGCAATCCATGAGACTGGGTGTTCTCTAATGAGATCACTAAAGGATTAGGGAATTGGGAGCACGACCATAGTGCTCCAAACTGTAGGCGTGGCTCGAGGCTCCAAGTACCAGTGATGCCTTCTAGTGATCTCACTCACACAAGACCGACAATTCAAGGATATGTTCATTACATAGTTGTAAATGAGTGGATCTGGGAGTGATAGGTATAGCTCAACCGGAGACGGGTCTACACTGCAAGTTGGTATATAAAAGCCAGTCGAGAACAAGTTGTGGACTTTGGCTCCTTGGTGGGGATTGTTGAAATTTATGGGATGTAGGCCTTGGCCCGGATCATTTTTTTGGACCATGTAAAATTCAAAAATAATGGTGAGAACTCAAATGGGTGAAAGGTGTGGGAAGTTTAGTCCCGCACCGTCTAGGGCTAATAATTTGGAACACATTATAAGGGCACCTCTCATGGTGACATGAGAGAGAGAGAGAGAGAGAGAGCTATGCAAAATGCACTCACACACGCGCGCGCACACGCGCATCGTGTTTACTTACGTGTGACTTGTGACATTGGTGATACACAACCTCAACATGGATAATTTGTGTCTCGCTTTTGTCGTTGGAGGCGTCAGTCTAACGCACGATGCAAGGATAAATATGCATGTCAACGTGCATTTAGTGGGTCGTGGGCAGCAGAGATATGCTAGGGGGTGGTTCCTGGCATATAGGCAAGTCATTTTGTCTATGAGTTATCAATGCAACCCTACGAGAGGGAAACGCCCTTCTCGGGAGAGTCACCATTCGAACACCATCCTTCTATTCTCTTCTGCACTCGTAGCCACCGAGTGACGCCGCTACTCTCCCTGTCATGCAACGGGGCAAGGATACGTCAGAGGCGTGTTTGGTTACCTACATTAATTTCGGTCTCCTTGTATCCGTGGCTTGGTAGAGCCCGATTGATCTAATGTAGACTCCAAACCATATTCCACACTTTGTTTGGTTGCCCACAAAACTCCAGGCTGCACTAGAGCAAAAGCACTAGCACGATGTTTGGTCGCAACTATGTGCTCCCGAGATGCAATGTGTTGATGTTTGGTTACGTGTTGACCGATGGTTTAACCTCATCTCTTGTTCACCTAGTGAACTTACCTCACATCATCACACTTAAACAACTTTCTCTATGAGTGTCGTAATAAAAAAACTCACAATGTGAGTGTTGTTTGGAACAAATAGATGAAACTAGTGTTCAAAGAAAACTTCAAATGGTTGACCTTGTGCGAAGAATTTATCCAAATTCATCTAAAATAACATACACACATGAACACGTTTGTACAGTCCACTAGGGAGATATAGACCTACTCATATATGAATGTCAAAATAGAAAATTTACAACATGAAAATCATGTGAAACCGCGAGATGAAACTAGTGATCAAATAAAATTTTAAAGGATTGACCGTGTGCAATGAGTTTGTCAAAATTTGTCTTAAACAACATGCACACATGACCTTCTTTGTACAATGGACTAGGGGGATATATATCTACTTGTCTACGAGTGTCAAAACAGAAAACTTATAGCACAAAAGTTATATGAAACAACGAGATGCGTACAATTTAAACGGTCGACCGTATGCGATGAAATTTGTTTAAAGAATCTCTAAACATAAACACACAATTGAAGATTTATAGTCTACTAAATTAGGAACCCAAACGGCTGAATGGAACCACAATGTTGATGTGCATCTTTTTTGTGTAGCGTTTATCTCATATCAAGGCATCGTTGTGCAGATTAGAAGTGGTTAGGTGAAGGAGATTAAGGGAGGTGAGTAGAACATAACACATCGAAACCTAATACCAGTCCACCACGTGCCTGCATTGTTAGAGCCACCCTTGTGCTTGCTTACACTCGCTCGGGTTTGGCTCAGAGGAAACGACTGATTTGGGTGTTCCTCCATAACCAGGCCCGTACTGCTTTAAGGTTGATGCGAGTCGGAATTTTGGTGCAGTCGAAGCAAGCAAAGAGGTCATTTTTTTCGCCCCAAGGCTTGGCTAGAGGGTATGCGCGAACATTAGCATCTAATTCTGAAGATGCCACCCCCGGAGCCACCCCCGCCCCTGCGGTGGTCGGCGACGTTCTCGTCGGCTCCTCTAGACGGCAGGACGGACTGGCGCCCCGGAACCCTCTTCCTCGACCAGCCACACAACTTTTTCTTCCTACGGGATGATGGAGGGAAGATCATAGAGGGAAGACTGCTGCGAAAGAAGGAATGGATCTCGCCTGGAACTGAGATGGTGCTATTGGACTGCCTCATTCGCGTTGGCCACCGGCTGTTCCCGGCGCGGCGCAGACTCACCTTGGCGCCGGGGGCCATTGATCCTAGCTGTGGTTCGGCGGCAAAGTCGCCTGCTGCGGGATCACGTTTTGAGCCCCTGGCCATGGACGAAGTCGCCGATCTGCCTGAAGCGGAGGGGGTGGCGGTCCAGGCGGCAAATATGGTCCTTTCCCAAGCAGATCTTGATGAAGAGGGCGGTCCTTGGACCTCCGTGTCTTGCCGGAAGAAATCAAAAGAGGAGCTAGTGCAGGAATTTTGGAACGACGTCGGTTTTCCGACGCCGGCGTCGCGAGTATGGGAACGTCGGGGTTCCGCGTCCCCGGAGACATCGGCCGGCCAGGAGTGCCTGGGTTCGTCTCATGAGCCGTCCGCTCGGCCAGATGGAGCGCCGAAATCGCCAAAGCCATCGCCGGCGACACCAAGGCAGCGCCGAGGGGTATGCATCAAGCCTTGGAGAGGGCCACTCCCCCGTCCGCGGATCACGCCGCCGGTGGCGCTGGCCGCATTCATGCCGGATGCGCTGGCCGATCCGTCATCTTCGGCGGAGCAATGTCAAGGCGCCGTAACGCTCGCGGCAGCGCATGCATGCAACGATCATGCATCCGGTCAAACAACGCTTCGTCCCATGGGCCTTTTGCATGCGGAAGGGCCCAGCAAGGGCCATGCTGCTCGTTTGGGACGTACTATCAGAAGGGCCGACGTATTTCTTCGCCAAACGCATCTACGCCCTAATACTGCCTCCGTCTGCGCGTACTCTCGGACTGCGCCGCCAACGTACGCTGCTGCCCTGCGCCGGCCTTCGCCGCAGCTCATGGCTGGCCGGAACGGCAACGCGCCTAAGGGGCCTCCTCTGGCCGGAGTTGCGACGCCGAACCCCGGGCCACCCGCCGGCTTTGGTGCTGCTGCCGGACCCTTCCGTTTTGGTGCTTCGTCATCGTCTGCCCATCCTTCCGGACAGCGGGCTGCTCCGACTGCGCCGGCACCGGTTGTCTTTGGGGCCGGCAACAAGACTGCGCCGGACGCTACTGCTCGCCGCAATAAGACCAAGCGCAAGGGGGGGCGCCGTGAAGCCGCTACTGCCGGTGCCGTCCCCTCGGCTGCGCGACCTCCACCGATATTCCCGCCGCCTGCTACGGTGCCCGCCCCCACCAAGCATGTTCCTGAGGCTCGAGACACTGCTCCGATGGTTGTGCCCTCCGCTGAAGCCACTGGACGTGGGCCGAAAGGAAACCGAACTGGTCTTTGGTGTTTCAAATGTCGTTCAGATGATCATCTTTCCAAGGACTGCACGGCGATTCATTTCTGTCATATTTGCGACAATTACAAGCACCCTTTGCATCGGTGCCATGTGCTTAAGCAACCGAGGCCTACCGCGTCGCTCGGTGGATGTGGTTTAGTTAACGCTATGTTCCTGCAGTTGCCGGACTTGCTATTCAAGGAGCACCTTGCACCTCCAACCCTGCCGACTGCTTTGGTTACGATCTCCGGTGGGTCTCTGTCCGCTGCTGTGGTTGAGGTAGAGATCGCCAAGATCGCATCGGTTCAGGCATCTTGGAAGTGGGAAGCCGTACCCCATGGAGACAATGCTTTCTTAGTTTGTTTCCCGTCCGTGGAGGTTTTGAAGCGCGTGTCAGCTTTTGAGTATAATGTCAAATCACAAGACGTGAAGATTGCTTTTAGTGAATGGAAAGTTGAAGAGGTTTCATCGATTCTCCCTTTGCAACTTGTTTGGGTACATGTCACCGGTGTCCCACCACCTCTCCGCCATTTTCTTGGTTTGTGGGCGGTAGGATCAGTCATTGGCGCCACGCAAGACGTTGACTTGGTTTGTTTGCGCCGTCATGGTATTGTGCGCATCCAGGTGGCGGTCCACTCTTTGGATATTTTCTCCAAAAAAGATGGTTCTGATGAAGCCTCGGTCTCCTCGGATGTCTATATAAAGCTTAATGGGTATGCATTTCGGTTTGTACTGGAGGAGGAAGATTTTGTTCCCGACGTTGATTTTATTCCCCGGATTTGGGAAAACCATGATAATGGACATGATGACGGCGCTAACCGAGATGAGGATATGCCTGATAGGGATGCTAACAAGAGGTCAAAATGCATCCAAGCTGTTGATCAAAATTCGGCGTCGGGGTCTCAAGTAAGTGCTGCAGTCCCCATACAGTCTACACAACAAATAGTGCATACTGCTACTCTTGAGTCATCTGTTGTGAGTATGCCAGAGAATATGGATACACACATACACGTACCGGTGGTGCAGGAGTCCATGGATGCATGCATACCAATGCAAGACGAGTTGGAGAAGGGCGGGTCCACAAGGTGCACCACTATGCATGTAACGGATGCTGGAAACGACTCGGCTGCTCACGTGAAGGCAACAACAGTTGTTCACGGGCCACCGGCGCAGCCAACCGCGGCAATTTCTGTCTGTGTTGCTGGGCACGCACAGTCGGCCGTGCATCTGGCCACGACACCAAACGCACACAGTACTGTGCATGGTGCTACCCCGGCTTTGACGCCGCTACAGCCAACCTTGACCCCAGCAGCGCATGCGATACTTCCTGCTTCGGTTGGCGTGCGGGAATCCAAGACATCGCCAATGATGGAGTCTCCAGTTCGTGCGGCCGTTGCCATGGTGCCACTTGGCCCAGCGGCGGATCGTGCTAGAGGATCTTCTTCGGCATCTGATGCGGGCGTTCGGATGGGAGCCACGACGCCTCCCTCTTCACCAACCCTTGGGACGCTTCGGACGACGCCTGCTTTGCAGAGGACTACATCAACTACTCCGTCGAAGACTTTGACGGGGACTACGTCCGGAGGGTTGGCTACACCCCTGCGACGTAGTAACCGTCACTCCCTCAATGTTGATGGTTCTTCCTCGACTGATGAGCACTCTCTTGCGAAGGCAATGCGTCTCCAGGCTTCGAGGAATTTGGACCCCATGACAGGTACCTCGTCTGCTCAGTCATCTCTCTCTTTGTCCGACAACCATATTTCTACCAGTTTAAATAAAGTCGGTGTATCTATGGGAAATAATGATAATGAAATTAATTTGTCGGTACGGGTGCTTAAACATATGGAGATCGACCGCTTAAAGGTTTCTCCGAAATGTAAAATCACCATACCTGACCCCGAAACCGAGGAGGAGGATGAAGCGGATGCCAAATATGATGGCCCGCTTATATCCCACTTGGTTGGTGAGGTTACGGAGGTTGGATTGGATGATGCAAGACCTGGGTCCATGTTTTGTGACTTCATGGCGTCTTCGCGGAAATCTAAATCGCACTCCTCTAAAAAGAAACAAAAACCGCCCAAGAAGGCGAAGAGTTCAACACAAACACAAGTTTCCACATGAGAGGCATGTTTTGGAATAGCAGAGGTCTCTCAGACTTGGCTAAACATAAACACGTCAGTGATTGTGTCCGGGAACACGGTTTGGATTTTGTGGCAATTTCTGAGGCTGGCAAGTGCGACTTTCGCCCACATGTCCTCGATCACCTATCAGGTGGTTTCGACTACGCATGGCATAGTCTACCAGCTCATGGAAGATCTGGAGGAATCCTTCTTGGGATAATGACAACAACCATGGACTTGTTGGCTTTTTCGATCGGTGAATTTCATATAAAATTTCACCTGCGGAATAGAGCTGACAACTTTACATGGACTCTTGTCGCTGTCTATGGGGCTGCCCAAGATGAGCATAAATCTGCTTTCCTTCGGGAATTGGTTAACCTGGCTAAGAATAACCCGTACCCAATGCTTATTGGGGGGGACTTTAACATTCTGAGGTACCAGGAAGAGAAAAATAATGACCGCTTCGACACTCATTGGCCTTTCCTATTCAATGCTGTGATAGACAGTTTGGATCTTCGGGAGGCCAGTATGTCGGGGCGTCAGTTCACTTGGGCGAACAACCGATCTGTGCCGACATACGAGAAGCTCGATAGGGTACTAATGGATACCGAATGGGAACTAAAATTCCCTCTGGTAACCGTGCGAGCCCTAGAGCGTATCGAGGCCTTATCGGATCATGCACCCATCATTCTGGATTCTAACTCTACGAACCCAGCCACCCGACGCCCTTTCAAATTTGAATTGGGATGGCTGAATAGGGACGGATTCGTAGACATGATCAAGAATGTTTGGGAGAGGCCCGCTGTTGGTCGTACACCTATTCAACGATGGATCTTTAAAATAAGAGCCATGAGGCGACACCTCTCTGGATGGGCAAAACACACCAACGGAATATATAAAAAAGAAAAACAAAGGCTCTGTACCATCATTGATGACCTCGACAAAATTGCAGAGACACGCACATTGTCTCAGCAAGAGATTGAATTGAAAAATCAATCTAATGAGATGGTTGCCCGTCTATTGCGAGAAGAGGAGATCAAATACTACCAGAGATCCAAAGCTGATTTCATTTTAATGGGTGATAGTAATACAAGATACTTCCAATTGATCGCCAATGGGCGGCATAGGAAGAAATGTATTTACAGTCTCCAACAAGATGAGGGGAGGATCGAAGGTCAGGAGGAGCTCAAAAAGTATATCACCAAATACTACAAATCTCTTTTCGGAGCGCCGACTGAAGGGAATTTCACCCTTGATGAAACCCGAATAGATGATATTCCACATGTCACAGCAGATGAAAACGATATCCTAACGGCACCATTCTCAGAAGAGGAGGTACGAGCTGCGGTGTTCCAAATGGAACATAACAAAGCTCCAGGCCCTGATGGCTTCCCCACAGAATTCTATCAGAATTTCTGGGATATCATCAAGTCCGACCTTTTGGAGTTGTTCAATTGTTTTCATGCCGACCAACTTGACCTATTCAGACTTAATTTTGGCGAGATTGTCTTGTTGCCGAAGATTAAGGAGGCCGAACGGATTCAACAGTTCAGACCCATATGCCTCCTTAATGTCAGCTTCAAGATTTTCACCAAAGTGGCGACGAATAGATTAAACTCGGTAGCTGACCATGTTGTTCGGCCATCTCAAACAGCTTTCATGCAAGGAAGGAACATACTCGATGGCGTAGTAATCCTGCATGAGACCGTCCATGAGATGCACCGGAAAAACATGAGTGGAGTAGTATTCAAAATAGACTTTGAAAAAGCCTATGACAAGGTCAAATGGTCTTTCCTCCAACAGGCCCTAAGGATGAAAGGCTTCTCCGATAAATGGTGCAAGTGGATCCACAATTTTGTAACTGGAGGTAGTGTGGCCATCAAAGTCAATGATGATGTCGGCCATTATTTTCAGACAAAAAAAGGACTACGACAGGGTGATGCCATATCCCCAATGTTATTTAACATTGTGGCTGACATGTTGGCTATTCTGATTGAGCGCGCCAAGCAGGACGGGCAAATTACAGGAGTAGTGCCACATCTAGTGGATGGTGGTCTCTCTGTTCTGCAATATGCCGATGACACAGTTCTCTTTATGGAACATGACCTAGACAAGGCTAGAAACCTGAAACTTCTGCTGTCAGCGTTTGAGCAAATGTCGGGTCTTAAGATTAACTTCCATAAAAGTGAATTGTTCTGCTTTGGAGAAGCCGTTGAGGCAGCGGCCGATTATGCTGACCTTTTTGGTTGTGCACATGGACAATTCCCAATCAAATATTTGGGAATACCAATTCACTATCGGCGTCTCACCATTGCGGAGTGGAAGCATGTAGAGGAGCGGCTAGAGAAACGCTTGAGCAGCTGGAAAGGCAAGTTGCTCTCGGTTGGAGGACGACTGGTTTTAATAAACTCTGTCCTCACAAATATGGTTCTCTATATGCTTTCATTCTTCCAGCTCCCAAAAGGGGTCTTGCAAAGACTGGATTATTTTAGGTCCAGGTTCTTTTGGCAAGGAGATGGTGAAAAGAAAAAATATAGGCTGGCCAAATGGAGTGTGGTTTGTAGGCCGAAAGACCAGGGCGGCCTCGGTATTCATGACCTGCAGGTCAAGAATGAGGCCCTACTTAGTAAATGGTTGTTCAAACTTCTTACTGAGGATGGTGTTTGGCAAACCATGCTGCGCAATAAGTATATAGGCCAAAAGGCGGTGTCTCAGGTATATTGGAAAACTGGAGACTCACACTTTTGGGCCGGCCTAATGGCGGCAAAGAAACATCTCTTTCGCTTTGGGTCTTTCGCGATAAAGGACGGGTCGGAGATTCGTTTTTGGGAAGACATCTGGCTAGGCAATGCTAGCCTCCGAGAACAATACCCAGCCCTATACAACATTGCACGCGATAAGAATAATACTATTGCGCAAGTGCTCAGCTCATCCCCGCCAAATATTTCGTTTAGGCGGGATTTGATTGGCACCCGACTTATGTCATGGAATAATCTATTGTCCCGTCTGGATTCGATTATCCTGACACAAGGTCGTGATGTGTTTCGCTGGAACCTTACTACATCGGGGTCTTTCACAGTAGACTCTATGTATCGTGCACTCTCGCATTCTGAGGTACCGGTGAGAAATAACAAAATAATTTGGAAAGCGAAGGTACCACTTAAAGTCAAAATATTCATGTGGTATCTCCGTAGGGGAGTTGTGCTAACAAAAGACAACCTCGCAAGACGCAACTGGTCGGGAAGTAAGAAGTGTTGTTTTTGTACTCACGACGAGACAATTAAACACCTCTTTTTTCACTGTAAGTTTGCGCGTTCTACGTGGTCAGCCATCCAAATAGCGTCAAATTTGTATCCACCCACAAGTGTTGCCAATATTTTTGGTCATTGGCTGGACGGTATTTCAAATAGGTACAAAACGCTAATAAGGGTGGGAGCGTATGCCTTACTATGGTCGCTTTGGCTATGTAGAAATGATGTTGTTTTTAATGACAAAACTGTTTTGCCTTTGCAGGTTATTTTCCGTTGTACGCACTCGCTTCGTACGTGGTGTACGCTACAACGAGCGGAGTACCAACCGTTGTTCAAGGCGGTGTGTACGCTGTTGGAGCAGGTGGCTACGGAGGTTTTTACCCAACATGGATGGCAGCATAATCTCCGGCTCGGTCCACCATCTCTTTCGACATAGGCATAGTGTCGGTCTATAGACTCTACTGTTGCCGAATTGTCGGTCTTTTATCTTTCTACTTATCAGACTACTGGTGTTTGGCTGTGTGCATCCTAGTTATGCAGAGGCCGGGTGATACTCTTAATGCTTTGTATCACTTTGATGCTACATTTTGAGATAATAAAAGCGCCCTTTATCGAAAAAAATGCGGGCAACCAAATGCGCCCCAATAATCTCGATAGGTATCCCAACAACTAATGATCTAAGCAGATAGCCGAGCTTGTGTTTTCAGTAAGTGCTACCACGTCTGCTTCACCCTTCTTCCTCAACTTCGTATACGTCCACTATTTTCTCGACTCCTCGCCGTCATCTTCATCAACAACCCTGTCGTTATGAAAATTAACTCCATAATTCATATTATTCTTCATTGATTCACTTCCCATGTTATTATCTATCGAACAAGGGTTTATCTTGTTAGTAGATGTCATGCTATTTTTTATTCGTGGGTACGCCAGCTTTTTTGTGTGGAGCTATCTTTGTCATTCATGTCATTGAGTGGATTTGAAATTTTATTAATTGTACTCATCGGATTATTTCCAACAACCTTTAGAAAGAAGAGAGTTTCACAATGAAAAGAAGAATATCATGTCCAACTGATATTCCATCAGCGAGTTTGCCTAGAGAGTTTTACAATAGAATCGCTGTAGATCATCGTAGATTAAGGGAGGTGTTACTGTTTTCTTTGCTTAGTAAGATTATCAATTCGATCTACAGCGACTCTATGTGCCGTACTGAAGAAAGTATAATTTAATGTTCTATTTTTCTTCTCGTGTCCAACTTGTGATCATGTGGTGGTCTAGACATTAAATATCAGCATGATAATCACGAATCCAATAATTGTGAGATGAAACGAGCATAAATGAGCTCTACTATAATATGTTATCTCCCTATCCATCTCATTCGAGACCCTGGGTCACTAACCGTAAGTGGAATTAAGTCATTGTTGACGGCGATGTTTAGCACTACTACAACTGAAAAAACGCCCATCCTACCTAGTGCCTCACATGCTACAAGCAAGTGGTTAGCAAGAATAAATCTGAACTAGGCTGGATTTGATGTTTGGGACGATAGAATCGATATTCCCGCTAACCAGCCCAGCAGGGGGCACTGTTGTGACATGGGCGTCAAGGCGGTCTACGAAAAAGCGCACCCGATGAGATGTGTGGTTGGCAAGAAAATTCACTTGCTAGAGCCTAGAAGGATCTGGCAGGTGTGTAAACTTATAAACTATACTAGGAGTAATCAGGAGAAGAATCATCTAGGTAGGTGGAAAGATATAAGTCGGATCAAGGTAAAGTAGCAGCAATTGTTCATGTTTATCTTCAGTCGTGGGGAGAACATTTATCTGCGGGAGGGAATATGTGCGGAGACTGCTGACCCCTGACTCGACGGGAGTCCACGGAAACAAAATCTGTGCCAGCGTGCACCGTTGGCATCGTGGTCATGCGGGAACAACTGCGAACCCTTGTAACAACATCGGCACGGCAGTGAATCCACGCTAAATGCCCTCAAGGTTCAAAATAGATCGGGATCAGAAAATTTGGTGTGCTGATTTCCGGGATTACAAGTTTAAGGTTTGATTTAGCTTTCGTCTAGAAGTTCAAGATTTGTTTTGGTCTTTTTCCCTCCCTACCGACCATGTCTGCCTTATTTCTGACGCTGAAAGAACCTGGGTTTTGCTTCAGGAATTTCCAGATTCGGGCTTGTTGAACATACGTTGTCGTTATATATGTATAGGACTAGGGACTTGTATTTATATCACTATATCTTCTCTCTCCCCTCTGTATATTTGTATATCTTGAATGACAAGTAGATGCCGATCCACCTTGCACCTATATATGTGCGTCATGCACACAATCAATGCATTATCGATGCATGCAATCCTTCTTTTTCTGACTTACATGGTATCAAATAGCACGTCGATCCTCTCCTAAACCGCCGATGCCTCCAGCCGCCGCCGCCGCCGGTCATCCCCATCGCCGCTGCCCTCCCTCCTGCAGCCGCGCCACCCCCCTCTCCTCCAGCAGCCGCCGCCACATCCAGCCGTCGCCGCCGCTCATCCCCATCGCCGCTGCCCTCCCTCCTGCAGCTGCACCACCTCCCTCTCCTCCAGTCGCCGCCGCCGCCCGTGCCGATGCCATCACACAT